>NW_005187715.1:253735-256704 GCF_000239375.1 Pundamilia nyererei
AGCACAGATTAAAGCTACATGAAGATGTGTCTAAGAAGACAGTTGCAGCTCAGAAGGAAAACACTCTACCAGTTTGTTTCTTAAACACAACCATGACACAAGCTACAGACTGGCCACTACCATTAATCTAATTTTAAGTAAAGATATGCCCAAACGCCTGCAATATCGTAGTTTGCATTTAACTCAAAATCCCAGCACACATTGCAAAACTATTTATATTGATACGGATGCCTAGTTTTGGTTTTGTTCCAACTGCTATCATGCAAAAAGTTCATTTAAATATTGTTTGTGTCAAGATCTGGGTTTATCTGCTTTAAGCATGCATAAAGTGGCACCCTACTTTAAACAAGGACACTCCGTCCCTCCTCAAAAATAATTCAGGCCTACCCACTTGTGCATGAGCTCTTGCCCTCCAAATATTCAAGCACAATTTAACTCAGCATTCATTAGCTTAACTTTTACGGCATTAGTCTTTATTCCATATTTTATGTCTTAGACCTGCAAGATCAAGCTGCAAAGCATCGTTTCCAACCACACAGCTACATTTCATGTTATGTTAGAGACTTAGGATAAGATTTTAGGTTGTATTTTGGATAAACATATAAAAACTGAGGTATGACTGCAACAAAGAACAGAATATGCGACCTAGAATATATATATTTTTTAAAAAGAGTTCAGAAAGAGTAAAAATGAAACTGGTGCAAACCACAGAATTAAATGGTGAAGAGGAAAGAACAGATATAAACCAGGAAACCCTGCGAGTATGAAATTAATTATACCAATAATGAAATTTAAGTTAAATTGTTAAATAAGTCGGCATTTTATTAAAAATGAAGGAAGACACTAGGCTTAAAATTGGAATGTAATGACCTCTGAAAGCGAGGAAAAATTCATTATTTCAAAGTAAAAGTCGCACCACTGACGTCATTCTGTGTGGCAGATATTTTATGAAATTTAAAATAAAGTTTTAAATAAATATATTCTAGATATATTTTAAATACGGTGACTGAGATAAACACTGAATATTAGATGAATAAACTTTGTTTATTTGAACACCAATAACTAATATGACTATTTAGTGAACTGAAGGGATTTTTATGCCTTTAAAACCAAAAGTCAGCACTTTCAGTGTTTTACAGAGTGACCCAGATGTATCAGTCTGTGTCCAGAGAAAGGTCCACAATCTGAAGCCTAATTTAGCATCGACAGGTAAACTGGAAGCAAAAGTTACTCACCCATAACTCAACTAGCTACTACAGCAAACTAATGCACTTTTTTATTTTTTATTTTAAAAAATGGTCTCTGTCAAGTTGAGCATTTAAGCACAGTTAAATTCATAAAGTAGTTCCCACAAGAAAGATGAAACCATGGAAACTATGTGAGCCAACCTACAGTATGATGTTTTGGCCTGTGCTGTAAAAAGCCTACAAGTCACTACGAATGCAAATATATTGTCATCATAATATAAGAAACCGAGCGGCTGATGTGTTTGCTACCTTTAATTTGTTTTTCTTTCTTCTATGTACGTGACTTCTCAACAGTGTGAGAGGAATTAGTTGAGCAGCTGTAGCTCGCTGTGGTCACACTGCCCTCAGCGGAAGACCGTCAGCAGGACTAATAGGATTGGATCTTTACTTATTCAGCTCCTCATGCATGCACTCTACAAACACAGACATGTTCAGCAGCTTCATTCACGATCTACACAGGTAAGCTTATAAGCAAGAGCAGGTTAGTCTGTGAGAGAGTAATTCAGCCTCTCTGCTCTTTCAGGCGCTCTGCCAGTGTTGTTGGCATAATGCGGAAATCTGCCCTCACTTCTAATGGGTTTTTTCTCTCACTTTATTATGCCTTTTTCTCTTCGTCCCACCTCACATCATTTCTTTGACACCCTCTGGTGTTTTCAATATTTCCATTTTAACGAGCTCATCCATCTCAGAAAGCAACTTGACATCTTACGGAAAATTGGCGATCTGCTCCTAAACGTATATGCTGTACATCATTAACAGAGTGCAAAACATTACTGCATTATTGATCTGCTCCAAGGTCAACTGCTAATCAGAAAAAAAACAGCTCAGACAGCTGCTTCACACGCTGACTGACACTGTTGTCACTCTGCAGCCAGCTGTTTCTAATCACACTCTTCAGTATCTGTTGTACAGAAGAAAAGGCGTGATCTGTAGCTATACAATACTAACATGACAACAAAGCATGTAAACACAAAGTCACAGACAAAGCCAAAGTTCAGATCTTCATATTTGGGTGAAGCACAACCAAAACTGAGAGAGGACAATGATCCACAGCCCCAAAAAATGTATGGATTATATATAAATTATTTTATGACCCACATTCAAACCTTTAAGATTAGAAACAGAAGTTGGAGGATGTTATAACTGATTACTAGGTTTAAAATCCAGGAAGATTCAGACATTTTTATTAGCCAATTCACTGCTCCTGTGTTCTTGTGTTAGGAAAAATATCTTAACTCAAAATAGTCAACTTGCACACACTAAACACTTATCTCACAGATATAGAGCAGAATCTGGCTAAGCCTTTAAATCGAAGCTTTAAGTTTTACCAGTAGTCCTCCAAAGCACTTTAATGCATTCCATTTTATAATAAACAAACAAACACAAAACCTACAAACTGAGCCTTAAATTTCTTAAGTCATCACAATGTTAGGCAGGTTAATGTGAGTGGGGCCAGAAGATCAGACACATTAATATAGGGACTCATGTGTGTGTTTAAGCGAGCAGGTGCCATCTTTGGGTCCGCTCCTCTCTAATACGTTCAAGCGTTTCGACCATGTGCTCCAGAAAGCATGAAGGCAACTTCTGGCTGCAAGAACAAGAGCTAGTTTGCTTTTCTATGTTTGGCTCAATGACATGAAAAAAAAATCAAAAAGAAAACAGTGTGAACAAATCAGAAACAGTACGAAGGGTGTGAAATCTGTTACACAAATAACGGCGCCT
>NW_005187715.1:258041-303884 GCF_000239375.1 Pundamilia nyererei
CAGAAATTTTGGCAGTTTGCTGGTCCCGAGCATTCAGTTCAGGTGTGTATTAACACAATTACAAAATCTTTCCAGTTATGGTCATCACAACAACTTCAGACCATGCAACATTCAGATAAACGACGAAAAACCCAAGAGCTACATCTTACAGCCCAGTTACCATGTGAAATTTGTGACAGGAAAATAAGAAAAAGACTGAACAAATACGGCTTGTTTGGAAGAGCTCCCAGAAGAAAGCCTCTTCTCTCTGAAAAGAACACGGCAGCACAGCTCAGGCTTGCAAAGTTGCATCAAGACTTCTGTGGAGACGTCTGACCATAATGCACAGCACGACATTTGGCAAAAACCCAACACAGCTTATCTGAACAAACTCCTCACACCAGCTGTCAGCACGGTGGTGGAGGGCTGATGATTTGGACTTCGTCTTGCAGCCACCAACTCCTCTGTCTTCAAAGTATTCTAATCTGTTGTTAATCTATGTTGGCCAAAACTGCATCACGCAACATCCAAGCACAGCAGCAAATCTACAACACAATGACTGAAAAGGAAAAAAGAATCAAGTCGCTGAAATGACCCAGTCAATGTCCAGACCTCAACCTTATTAAAGGCTCTGGCAGGATTTCAGGAGAGCTGTGCATAAACGAACAGCAACAAATTTAAAGCAACATTGTGAAGAAGAGTGGGACGAAATTCTCAGATTTTTGGTTAGCATCCTCTGCTAACAGAAATGCAGCATAGTATAACAAATAATAGGTTTTTTTGCCTTTAGATGAGAAAAAATTCACAACAACATTTTTAGTAAATATGCTAACACTTCAAGAAATATGCTATTAGCCTTATTGCTGATGATTACTGCAGAGCTGTAAATATGAGGAAGGTCAGAAAAGCAAAGCAAATTACAATCTCAGGCTCTTGGATTTGCTCTATAACAGAAAAAAACGACAAATTATAAAGTTAGGGGGGAATTTCCCTTAATGACTATTTATTTATCGTTTTTTTATTAACACTTAGAGAAATTGCCTGATCAGGGCTGTGTGGGTGAGATTTGATTAGCAGTGGCCTTAAAGCAACCCCACACCTGGCATCATCTGTTGATTTAAGTATCACTAAATTCTGATTGGTGTATAACATAAAAAATGACTTTAAAAGCACTTTTTTTCAGATGAACTGTGCCAGCTTCAAACAACTTGAATTTTAAATTAACCAGGACCTAGAACATGACTTCATTAAAAGGTATCGCGCCTATAATTCCCTACCTGGAAAGAGCAATCTCAGCCTTTTGCCGGGCGATATCTGCTGCCTTCTGCGCTCCCTCCACGGCTCGGTCCACCTTCTCCCTGATCTTACTGGCTCGGAGGGGGATCAGGTTCTTCCTCTTGCCGCTCACCAGGATGTTCTGCTTGTACTTCCCTTCCTCTTTTGTGCCATCAGGAAACGTGGTGCAGCCATAGCCGTGCCGCTTGTTGCTGAGCCACTCCCCTTCGTACTGCAGCCCATCGGACCGCCGACTCACGCCGAATCCGGTCCGCTTGTCGTTCTTCCACTCCCCGCAGTAGGTCTCTGTTGCTGTGGCGTCCACATCGTCTTCAGCGACTGTCAGCTCTGTGTCTGCATCTCCAAGGCTGGAAAAGGTGAAACATTAAAATAGTAAATAATCAATCATGGAAGGATCATAAAATGTTGAAATGAAACAGCCAGAGCCAGACTTCTGTGCCACGGTGACTATATTAAGAATATCTACTACTGCCAGCCATTAGGTTACGAGGTGGCGACTCAACTCAAAATAAGCCGGCTCAATCCAGCATACCTGGAGTTTGACGCCAAGCACTTCCATGTAACATCTAAGCCAGATTAAGAAGCTGAAGTTCACACAATGAATGAAACTGGCATTAAACTTCTCCTCAGGCACCGGTCCAGTGGACCAACATACTGACCTTTGACCTATAGTCTCCTTTGGAATGCATGCAATCCATTTAAAGGCACTTAAGAAGAATGGGTGTTTGTTTTTTCCTTGAATCCCTGTCCTCCAAATGAAGGACAGGTCACTTCATAGTACGTCATTCCACTACCCTGCCACAGAGTTGATATCTGACTCACCACGTTGGACTAACCACGTTCCAAAGTCATTCCAGTCACAATCTTTCAAAGCTAGACTTCCTCTTGCGTGAATCAAGAAATGAGACCACAGTAGGTGGTGTTATTTGTATGATTTTTGGTGGATAGACTCATGTTTGATTGACATACTTTTCAAGTAAACATTGCTGTTGAGTTAAAATCCTGCCAGAATTTCTTAGTGTTAAATGTCTGACTTTTACAGTAAATTTGAACTTTTCAGGGATAAATATATTAGATTGCATAACTAAAACATGACAACGATGATGGGTATCAGTATGATTACTGTGGAACTGGTCAAGGAAGGATCAGTTTTAGTTAACCAACACAGTATGCTGGATTTCTAAGGTTTATTTTGGGGCTTTTTGCCTTCATTTGATAGTTAAACAGTGTGGAGTAGACAGGAAAGGGCTGCAGGTTAGACTTGAACCCAGTCTGCTGCGTTTTAGTCATAAGGCATATGCATACCTGCTCAGCCAGTGAGCTAAACTGGTGCCCTAGTATACAGCGTGAAACAGGCTTCAAACTAATGAAAAATTATGTTTGAGAACAAAAGGTTTGGCAGATTGCCCCAAATTTGGATGAAAACTATATGTGCAAAAAGGTCTTTGTGGGTCTTTTATATCTGGTATCCTGCAGCAGCCCAAACCTACCACCGCTATTGTCCACGTGCCATTACCTGATGGTAGAGTTGATATCAGATGCAGCAGAGGACACGGTACTCATGCCAGCTTCACTCCTGAATGAGCTCTGTTTAGACCTCTGGGAGGCCAAAGAGCTCCTGGACTCTGACTTCCTCAGCTTGAGACCTGACAGGATGGATCTTCGAAAAAGCCCGCCCTTCCTTTTCCCCTTCAGCAGCTCAGCCTCGCTGTGCGCTGTCAGCACAAAACCTCCCCGAGACACCGCGGGGCTGCTGCCGCTGCTGCCTGTGCTGCACATGGAGACGCTGGTGGTCAGCGTGCCGGGAAGGGGGGGAGGTCCAGGAACCACTGCCCCAGTCCGGTCCAGCAGAGCTGTCCCATTGCTGTGCTCTGAACCGGAGCGGAGAGAGTTTATGGAGGTACGAAGCGGGGAGCGGATAACGGCTGCCATACCGTAAGGGACGCTCTGACGAACTCCGTAGCCATGACGCATCCCGCCAACCCACTGACCCTGAAATGTTCCTGAGGGGGAAAGAAGAAAACACTGATTAGACCTGATCAAGATCACATGGAGATGTGATAAACAAACAACAAAATCCCAACCACTGACAACAATCAGTGCTTTATGGCATTAATGAAAGTCATGAAGTGATAATAATTCGCACATAATGATTAATTTGTACACCTTTACTGTGTCGACTGACACTATAGTTCCCACAGCTACAGAGTCAGATACATAATGAATTCAAAAACGGGAAGAAAATGGATTTCTTTATGGGTTAAATGAGGGATTTCACAAGTGATCATTTCAGTCAGCTGTTATGCAAAATACTTACAGTCGCATTAATTAAAATGTGCCAAAAGGTGCTGCCTAGAAATACCTGTCGTCAACACAAAAGTGTTAAACTGCAGTTGTTATACGGGTGTAGGGCAGCTCAAGTTAAATCCCCATAGAGTTTGTTGTTAACATAATGTCTGAGACTGAGATCCCCGAGGCCTCATCCACCTGAGACTGTCTAAATAAGGGATTTAACCCCTTAACGCCTAATTTTTGTCAAAACTTACATAAACGATAAATTTTAATCAATACATTGCAAAAAATGTGGGATGTAGCAAATATGATAAAAAGATTAAAACGAATTTAAGCACATTAATATTTAATTGATTGTTTTTAATTGCCTGAATAAATGCTTAATTTTCAAAAACTTTAAATTTAACTTTAAATTTTCTGGCAACAATTTCACAATTCATGCTTTAAAGGTTAATATCTGTCCCTAAATATGGAGTTCAGAGATATATATGGATGTGATTGCACTAATGGTAATTTAACTTGAAATGCAGCATTATAAATTGAACAAAATAAGTGAAAATAATTATTCTGTAATGAGTCTGAATGACAGACGTGCATGAACAGGAAGTCTTTCTGTAAAACGGTCACAATATACAGGAAGATAAGTAATGCCCACAGGATCAGCCACTCAGACTCTTTACAAGAAGAGCAGGTCCAGACTTTGTGTACAGGGGTAACTGGGATCTAACAATACCCATCAGCAGAAAGAAACATGTTTAGGTTTTGGTCTCTAATGTTAATATATCTGCTGATAACAGTGGAACTCAACTAAAGTCAATTAGTAAATAATGGACTGTAACTTAACACTGCTGTCAATTAATTGCTGGCAAGCCAGTGATCAAATTAGCAGGTGTACCCCCTTTACAAATACGTTAACAAACAAAAATAAACAAACAAATGAAAACGAGATGGCGATGGAGGTTTCAATGAAACAATCCAAAAAGCCACAGCATGCTCTCCCAGGAGAGGCCATCTTTTGTATACAGTGTGAAATATTTCCAAAACCTACAGCATATACTACATGTAGACTCAAATGTATTAATAATTTCTCATTTATATTTGCCTGTATTTACCAATTTTGTCTCCTTAAGAAATTGTAGGAATGAAACTTTAACACCGTCACACATAGAGCAATTATGGATATCCATATGTTTAAGATTATATATATATACATATATATGTCATCAAAATTTGTATCTGTGTGGGAATGTTTTAGACTCACCACCAAATACGAAATGAAGAATTTGAAAAAACACTGCAAGCCTGGCAAAAACCACCCATAGGTGGGAAGGTTTTTCTTTTTACCAGTAAATAGTAGCTATCAGCATGCACAACATCACAGCTTTCATCCTGCTAGCTGTCCGGCTGGGCTAGCTTCTCTCTGTTTTCTTTCTGCTTTGCTCTGCTGGTATCTTCACCATCGCGCACTCTTGTTTTTGATATTGAAGGAGAGGAGGCGTAAAGAGCAGTGAGGGGTTTGTGACATTAACACAGTGGGTGCTGCAGTTATGTGGTAAGGTGCACTAACCTACGGCTACTGTGACCCCGAGAGAACCATTTGATTTAGCAAAAGATTACTGAAGAGAGAGGGACGTTGGTTTTGGAGCCAAAAAGGTTTCCTGAGGTCAGTAAAAAAAACTCCTTAGCTCCATAGCTCAGCTTGACTTACTCATACCAAATATTAGTATTTATCTATAAAACCCTCTATTCTATGGTCTCTGGACTACTTAGTTCATTTAACCCAAAAATCCACATTTCAAAGTCAAACTAAAGACCTGAAATAACAATATAAAAACACCAAAACCACAATAGTTTCCCGGCAACATTTGAAAATGAAGGCATCTGCTTCTGGTTTTATTTCTCAATAAAGGCAATACAGACATGACCATTAAAGCATCATTAATGAGGAGTTCCTGAATGACTCAATTAATCGTTATACAGATGATAATGAAAATTTACTGGAGAACAGATTTAATCCAGTGATGTTTAGTTCATCTGTGAGTAATGAACACTTACACCACTTGCTGCAAAGTACTGATTTTTTGTACTCTCTGGTATTTAATTTAACTAATTAACTGTGAGTGCGAACGATTGTCTCTCCGTGTTGGCCCTGCGTCAGATTGGCGACCTGTCCACGGTGTCCAGTGGAGGCTGGGATAGGCTCCAGCCCCCTAGCAACCTGCAGTTTGGTGTAATTCATTCTGCATTTCATTCATTGCCAAGCATTTGTAGATTTCACTAGTTCCTCTTTTTTTGTGTTCTCTGTGCTAAGGTGTTGGGAAGCAGTACAGGGGAGTGGCTTCCTTTTGTCACTCCCATTCATTCACACCATGAATCTGCACTGTCCGCATCCCTTGCTACATAACAGTCCCTATATCTCTGTGTTGCAGAAAAGTAGGGCATCTGAGTATGCATATGCATGCATGTTCCGTCATTCCTCTTTCTCTCTCTCACTCTCCACGGAAGTGTGTGTTCCAATAGGAGGCCAAGTAATCCATCCCGCCTGCCCATACCTCTGATGTAACAGCACTCTGATTCATTCTGTAGCGAACGCACTCGCTCAAAACCAAACTACATGACCATATAAGGACTGCAACCACATTCTCTGTCTCCATCACAAACACACACAAACGTTTCCCTAGTGGGCTAAAGTGTCGGTGAAATGGGAAGTGCTGAATGAAGACAATATTATAAGCCAATCGTATTCCAGGAGACATGAGAACATGATCACACGGGCACAACAAGCACCCAGACGCCGCTTTCAAAAAAGCCCGTGTGAGCGGTGGTGTTAAATCTGAACCTGCCCCCACGAAGTGCTGCCTCATACCACCACTCACCCCCCCCACACACACACACACACACAAAAACAAACAGAGGCTGTGTCACAGACAGCTGGCGAGCACATCTGGCAAGGCCTTTGTAATCACATCAGCACACAGCTGTACGACCATATGAAAGGCGGATCAAAGAACACTCGCACACACATGCACAAACGAGCACCTGTGCAGCAGCTTGACGAGATCACCATTTCATTAAATGGCCGCCAGAATGCTCCAAGGCCGGCGCAAGAAGAGCGAGCATCACCTGCGAGTGCGTGTTTGTGCTGACAGAGCAGAACGGAAATAACCCACCGCTACAACAGGTCACGTTCATTTAAAAAGGCAGTTGTGTAAATTATTTAAAAAAAAGAAGCACCAGCCGCATCCAAAAAGGAAAAAACATACAAAATAAATTCTTTAAAAGTACGACTATTACACTGATTTTCCATAATGCTGCTCCTGTACACAAATGTACAAAATGTAAAGGCGTAACTGCTCACGGTTAAAAATAAAATTAGAATATGAAGCTGTCGGCTTCACCCACAGGTACTTAAAAACTCATTATACCAACACTTTCATTTATTACCAATCCACTTGAAGATATTTCTAAAAGAAAAAGAAAAAATCAGGGCCAAGCCTTTTGCTAATAACCCTTCAGATAGAAGGCAACAATTTAATGTTTCGTACTTCAATTGTCAGCTTTTGAACTACTGAATTTTTTATAGTCTGGCAAAGTTGACTGTAGTTTTGCATCAACCATACAAATATGACAATAAATGAGTACACTTCCCAAAATAATGAACTATCCCTTTAAATTAACGGTATGAGTAAAATGTGAAAAATGGGACAAGTGTTGTTTCATTTGCTGTTACAGTAAAACCTCCAAATAGGAGGATTTCTTATGCTATATACAGTGTACTATAGGTAGTATGTAGTACACTCTGAGGGCCCATTCACTGTGCTGGACAGCTTGTTTCTGAGCTACTAGTGTACTAGTGTCTCTGTGTGCAGATCATTGTTTACAGCGCTGCTGTTTACAGTCCAGTTATTATAACAGATAAATAATTAAAATAGCTAACAACTAGCTAAACTGTGACATAATAATTGAACCAAGAAGTAACCGCTTCAGCACCGTCCTGCTAAGCTCAGTGTGTACGATGAGCACAGGAACCCAGAAGAACGTGTAAATGTTTTACATTGTCCTGTATGCCCTACACATTTATGAACCTGTATTTATCCCACATTTCTAAACTACTGGATTATTATTAGCTAAATTACATCTAGGTTATTACTTAACTCTGTGATTCATAGACTTAAATACACTAATATTTCTGTAAATACTGAAAAAAGCAGTATAGCACAATACAAGACATCAGCAGCTTTAAAAATGCCTGCTACATTGAATCAGCACCTCTCTATAGCACTAACACAAACACTGAAACATTGAAACCTTCAAGAATGTAGGAGTTATTGAAGGCTGTGTTAACTGCAGCTGGGTGCACCAAAGAAAATGGCAAGTGAGTGTGTAAATGAATAAATATATGTGAAGCAGTATGTGGGTTTCAGCTTTTTCATGACTTCTTGGAAGCGTATACCACCCTCAGTCTGCCTGTCGCTCTCCATGGTGCTGAAAAATACAGCGTAAGGCAGCTGGCAGTGATTTACTGCAATATCACACCTTACAGAGTCTTAACTGAAAGCAAGTGCAGTGGGGTAACTGTACAGGAGTTTTCTGACAGAAGATACACTGGATTGGATTATCCTGCCGTGGCTGCACTGACAAAACAAACACTGTTGGGATGTCAACGCCTCAACCTCAGGAGTACAGTCGCAAGGAGAATCTGCTCCACAGCTCCCACGCCGACAAAATTTCACTGATTCTGCCTGGAAGCCAACAGGAGGCACAAGCAAAGTGGACTCTCATTGCAACTACTGCAGCAAGGACAAGGCAGCTGCGCGGAAAGAGTTAACACGGCGAGATCAAAGCTGCGGAAACATCACAGAGTCACAGCGATCTGATCACGCGCCAACCCCCAGGCTGAATTCATAATTGTCTCTTTAACAAATGCGCGTGTCTGTCCTCTGTTTCTAGGTTAAAAACCCTCTGCATTATAGGGTCTGTATTTCATTCACAGCAAACAGAAATCTTTAAAGTATTACTGGACTGTACACACACACAAAAAAATTTGATTACACGGCTAGGTGTCTGTGATTCTTAGTCTGTGGTTCTTGTGTGTCCACATTATTGCATAGCAGACTACTTTACAACTCAAAGTATTGATTTGTGATGCACAGCACTTGCAAAGAACAAAACATGGAGCAAGACAAGCTGGAAGGAGCTCAAACTGGTTATTATATGAATTATAAATGTGTTGTTTTACCATGTCAGCACTTGCCCTTGTGCATATGAGAGAGATGGGGAGGGAGAAAAACATAAGACAAGACAAGGCCGAGTTTATCAAACACTTTTTCTCCTTTATGTTGCAGACACTCGGTACAAATGGCTGGTTGTTGCTTGTGGTCGTTGGAGTGAAACTGGTCACAAAGAGCTTTACGACTGCACCAAAAACCGATTGCTTTGGGATCTAGTAGGTTGCCGTGGTGACCAGCAGTTTGGAAGATGCTGACTTGTCGGCGAACACTTGCAAACTATTTTGCAGGGTAAAACAGCAAAACGTGCAGAATGTAAGCTGTGGTAGCAGAGATTAAATCTCACCAGCCGGTGGGGACGTTGTTTTCTGTCTTCATATTTTATGTGTTGCAGGAGTAAATCTGGACTTAGCAAAGCGAGAAACAGGCAGCAACTCACATGTGCTCTCATAGTGGAAAGTTGAAGAGCTTGAAGTCTTTGTCGTTTAGCCTCTCTGTTGCTTGCAAAGTTGTTAAAATAATTTCAGTCATCATTTTGGGGGCTTTAGTATGTTTTTGATTTATTATTGAAGGTGTTTTATATGAACAAACACCCTGTATATAGTGGCTATGCAGCTGTGAGTTTTATTATGTTCTATCTGCTGCGTTTTCTGTGAGTGTTTCAGATGTGCAGCTATACTGTGCTTGTGAAAACTGCTCATCTACACTTGTTTTGTGAAGTTATATAACAGTCTTCATGTCTAATGCATAGCTTGGCAGCAATTATTTAGCAGGCTTTCTTTTACATAATTTACTGTATGTGTGTTTGATGCTGGTTATACACCCATTTAAAAAATATTATTGTTAATTTCTGAAAGAAATTAACACGTTGTTTCTGTTTAGCATGCTGAAGGGAGCGTCTTAAAAAAAGACATTACACCTGTGGCTTTTTGAAAACCTCTCAATCTGCTTAGGTCAGTAATGGCAGAACAATAAAAAGGGAAATTGCGTCTACAGTAATAAATCTCAGGTGGACAGATACGCTACAGATAAACTACATCTATATGGATACGCATTTCTAAATCATCGAAGACTTCCAGTAAGCCATCAGCAAGCTGGCTGCAGTCAGTGGTTGCATAAAGGCAGAAACTGCAAAAACAAGAGCAGAATTCACTCAGAAGGAAATGAATGGAAATGAGAGCTAAGCAAGGAAGAAACACGTTAGAACCGCTTCATCAGCAATGTGATGCAGAGGCAGCCCTCGCTGAAGTCAACATCTATGAGGCTGTAGCAAGCCAAACAGAAGGGGGACGCATGAGTGCAAACCTCTCCCCTCCAGCAGATCCCTTAGACTGCACTAGTCAGTAGGTTAAGGATCACATGAAGCTGTCAAGCTACAGGACATGACAGCGTGAACCACATTTTTACCACTTAAGAAAAGAAAATGACAAGTCTGACTCTGGTAATAGACCCGATATGTCATACATGAAAAGTTTTTTCAATATATTTAGGCCTTCCGTAGCACTTGAAACCCTCTCATCAAACATCTTCACAAGATAACTCAATATGTCTGACCATACAAGATTTGAGGTCCTGCTCAGCAGTGGTCCTCCAAGATTCAGTGACAAGTTAGGTAAAGAATCCTCTGTGCACAGCAACGAGCTTTCCCTCAGTTTGGCTACAGTGTGGGAGAGGCTGGAAACGGCTATTTGACAAGGTGGATTGTTTTCTAAGATATTGAGTATGGATTTAAATCTTTCAGAGACAAATTGAGAGAGTTTGTGAGAGCTACAATCCTGAGTTGCTATACCTGAACAGAACAGGTGAAATAAAGTAAACATGATAAAATCAGGATGTTTTACATTGAAGGTGATCTTTCTCCACTCGCGATGCACTTTTTCAAGTTTCACTACAACTTGGATAATGAACTGGAGAGTGTTTTCAGACACATTGGCATCTTCGAAACTACAGACAACCATGGAGTTTGCCAAGTGGTCTCCAACATGTCTCTAGATCTGTGTGACTGAAGTTTTATTCAAACTAGCTGAAGTCTAGCAGACAGTGGCTAACAGCCCCCTGTGCTGGCTATTCCCCTAATAATGCATACGTATAAGCTTTAATGAAACTTACATGGGTCAGTACTCTAACGGTTCAACCCCTTATAGCTTATATATCATGAAGGAGGATCATGATGCTTCCAGCCCAGGCAGTTGCTGTTCATATAACACTACACCATCCCAAGTGCTTCTCGGGCAAACTCCATCTACGCAGTTAGTAACGCATCAACAACAGTGCGGGGCAGACTTCCAAGACAGATATTTAGAGTTTCATGATTTAGTCAGCACCATTAATCCTCACTGCAAACATAAAACTTCTCCCGTTACATAAGCTAAAGCCTGCAGATGGGTTGTTGTTTTGGCTTTATAGAAGGCACATAATAGTAATGACCCTAGGGAAAAAAAGATAAACAACAAGTTACTGAAAACTTGTTTTTTATGGGCGTTTTTCACTAAAAAAAATGTTTTAGTTTAACAGGGAGAATTAAATCTTATGCATCAATCCTCCTTAATAATTTTTTATTTATATTATTCTTATTCTTATTCTTATTATGCTATACAATGGAGCAGTCTGTAGTGAGAAAAACTACTGAAGAGAGGCAAAGGGAGAGAGAGCCTGGGGACGGTGCACGGACACATCGACTGGGGGAGAAAAACAGCAACTACACAAACAGAAGGAAAGACAGATGGTAACTAAAGACAGGTAGACAAGAAAACCGACAGGCAACAAGCCAAGAAAAAGGGCAGTAAAGTCAGGCTGTGCAGGCATGCAGACAAACCCACTAAACTGGTCAAATCACTGAACACTGAAAGCAAGGAAAGTCTGTTCAAAGCTAAACCTCTTCCTGCCTAAATCGCTGTGTGGGACTATTATCCGTTTAAGGGATTTTGCTTGGGCCCCTTTTTTCTGTCTGAGTCTTTCAGATTGCAATTTGAGGATTATTCATCTGCTCAGAAATTTCATAAATGGCCTGTATTTATATAGCGCTTTACTAGTCCCTAAGGACCCCAAAGCGCTTTACACATCCACACATCCACGCACTGGTGATGGCAGCTACATTGTAGCCACAGCCACCCTGGGGCGCACTGACAGAGGCGAGGCTGCCGGCCACCGGGCCCTCTGACCACCACCAGTAGGCAACGGGTGAAGTGTCTTCCCCAAGGACACAACGACCGAGACTGTCCAAGCCGGGGCTCGAACCGGCAACCTTCCGATTACAAGGCGAACTCCCAACTCTTGAGCCACGATCGCCCAGATAAAAAAGGCTCGCGATAACGCGATGACATTCTGATGACCTGCACATTGAAAAAATGCCTACAATTTTCTGTCATCTTGTAACCAGTGTTTTGGTGATAATAGTTTATCCAACTATGAATGGTTTGGCAAAAAACAAATACCGTCATGTGTCCTTAACCTCAGTCAGTCAGATTTCTTTGTTCCCCATAAAACATTTAGTCTGTTTAACATTCTCATTGTTTGCATCCATGTTCATCAACTGGTGTTCTTTTGTTCCCCATTTCAGGCTTGCATGATTTGCTTCACAGTCACTGAGTTGGATGTTCTGGGCTGTGAAACAGTCGGTGGGATTTTGTAAGACTTCAGGATCACTTTGCTTTTTTGATGCATTTATTCATTCGTTGAGACCTTCATGTGGATCAAATTGGCTACTTTTTTTTTTTTATAAATGCATGTGTATAAATTACTTCCCATTTTCTTGTGCAACCCTTAATCAAATGGAGTTCCACAATCCTGTGCTAAGTTTTCAATGTCGTATACGTATGTGCATCTTTCTTACCAACAGAGCACGCTTTACTTTCAGAAATAAATGGTAAAGAAGAAAATGCATGATGTCAACGGCTCAATGAGAAAGAGCATGAAAAAGAAAAGCACAGTGGCCTGGCATTCATAAATAAACTAGCAGCATGACGGCGCTCTTACCAGACAAGTAAAAGATTCCTGAAAACCAGTGGAAGATGAAATACTGAAGGGGATAAGCAGCAAAGATCATAAATAACTCAAACAAGGAATCTGGAAAGGGATCATGACCTGACAGCAACACGGGGAAGATGCTTTTCCTTTTACGTCAATACAGCAAATCGGTGACCTCATCAACTGTGCAAACTACCGTGGGATTACAATCCTATCCATACCAGGCAAAGTGCTTAACAGGATCATCTTGCACAGAATAAAGGAATTAGTCATAATTCAGCTCCACTGGGCTTCACAGAGAATAGATCCTGTACTAACCAAGATACTGTGTGACCACCGAGCAAGAATGGACGACAGCTTTCTGCTGTACAATTTAAAGTATTCATCACGAAAGGCAGCTCAAAAACGTGTCCAAAGAAGACGCTGTCAATTTTTACCTTGCTAGCAGCAACTTAGGATTTGGACATTTGGATTTGTCAGCCAGTACTATTAAGGTGACCTGGCATTACAGTACAATACCTATCAACAGATGGATGAGAATATAGTAATTTCATGTTCTCTTTCGTTTTTCCTCCTAAGTTTTCCCTGTCAACTGGTCCATACAAGAAGATGACAGGTATTGAAAACCATTAATCAGTACATATATAAATACTTCCTGGAAATGACGCGTTGCAAACCTTAACTAAACATGGTGAGATCCCTTTCTTTAATAGATACAGTTAGATATAAGACTATCAGAATGACAGCACAGAATGATTTAAGAAAAACAACTTCAAAACAGATAACCAAGTCAGGGACACGTTTTAGGAGGCAGGCATCTCTTTTCCAAGGTACACACTTTCATGAATGTAAACATAGAGAGTTTACAACAAGGTGAAAATTACTGGTGACACTCAACAGCAAGGCCAGATTAGACATTACCAGAAAACATCTAAAATAGCTGCACAACCAAGATTAACTTGTACCCAAAAAATAGAAAGACAAAAATATGGAGAGGGAGAGCAACAGCTCACGATCCAGTGCATATCATATTATCTGTCAAATATGGGGGTAAGTATTGTTATGGCATGGGCATCTATGGCTACCAGTGGAAGCGGGTCAGCAGTGTTTATTGATGATGTGACTGTGCTATATACTCTGCTCAGATTCAGCCAAATACTGCAAAACTAATCAGACAGTGCTCCACAGAGCAAATGATTAATGACCCAAAGTATACCGCGAGAGCAACCCGAGAGTTTCCTAAGGCGAAGATATGAGATCTTTCACAGTCACTTGTTCTCAAGCCAACACTGGAGATAAAACTGGATGCAGACAAACAAGCAGACGCTGAAGCCGGCTGCAGTAAATGCCTGGTAGAGCATCTCAAGGCATGAAACACAGCATTTGTTGATGAGTTCTAAATTTCAAACAGGCACTACAGCAAAATATTTTCATCCAAGCGTTGAAAACAATCTTTATACTTAAAGTGGCATTAGTTTCTGCTAAACAATTCCTGATTAGTTAATGTAATACTTTAGTTAATTCCCTTAATCATAATCACATCTTGTTGGATTTAAAAATACAAAAAAGCTAATATTTCCCAAAGATGTATGGAGCTAACTATAACTAATACAGATTATTAGTAATAAGGTTACTGCCAACACAGTCAACATATCCAGTTTAGCAGTACTTGGGTCGCCCTTTAGCAAATACAGCAATATTAGACATTTGAATGCTTTTAGCAGTTGGTTGAGGGTGACTTCCTGACTCAAGGAATACTGCTACAGCAACCCAAGAGTTTCTCAAGACAAAGAAATTGGATATTCCTCAATGGCCAAGACAGTCACATAATCTCAAACCAATACAGCACGCTTTACAGTTACTGAAGACAAAACTGGAAGGAGAGACCCACGAACAAGCAGCAAGTAAAGGCCTGGCATCACAATGGAAGAAATTCAGCATTTGCTGACGTCTGTGACTTCTAGACTTGCATAACATAATTTTTAATTATGTTAGTTTGTCCAATTACTTTTTTAACTTCTGGAAATAGGGACTATGCCCAGGAGCTGAAATTAAATTAAAGAAATTAAAGTCAGTAATTCATTCACTTGATTGTTTTATTTAAAATCCACATTAAAAAAGACCACAATTACAACAAAATAACAAAACCAAACAAAGTTTCCCTGTGACAAAACCCTATGGACCTAACTTTACATTTGGCCTCAGCCATAAATGTAGTAATATTACAGTAAAGGCTGTAAAATGGTGAGATACCTACATGTTTTTTAGTTCCATTGTAGAGCCAGGATTAATCCTTTTAACAGCTTTGCCAGATGGACAATTGAGCTTTGTGACTTATATAATGTTTTTTCTAATCTAACCAAGTAGTTTTGGTACCCAGAACTAATCAAAGAGTGTGTGAATATGAAAGTAAAAAATAAGAGGAAACAACAATGGTGCCACACAACATCTTGAAACAAAACTCAACATTCTAAAAATCCCATGGGACAAAGCATACAACATCACTAGTGACCTTGTTTGGATTTTTTAGGTGTTCTCTCTAAAAAGAGGAAATAAAATAACAAAGGATATCAATACTGTGCACTGCAAAAGAACAACTGAAAAATAAATAAATAGGGCTTTTATTTTGAAAATAACATGCTTTGATTTGACTTATAACCTTCTATCATATTGCAGACCTCCCAGGAATTTATCTTGAGGACTTCCTGCTTTTACAGAAATACAGTTTACACAAATAAAGGTGAGCATGTCAAAAACAATCTATAGCTGCTAGAAATGCTGAAGGCAGAAATGAAAGGAGATGGCCAATCACATTCAATAGCATTCAGTTAACAAGTTAACTAATGCTATTAAAAACTACCACTAGCAAACCAACATCAGCAACTTTGCTAACAGCAAACCTACCTTGATAATGACATCAAACATAACATGATTGAAATATTTATTTATCTGTAAACAGCTTTAATCGTTGCTTATAATGTTTTAAACCAAAATGCATAACATCTGCTGGTTTCAAATGTTTCTTCATCCGAATGGACAGTCTAAGAATTGCAGGTAAAATACTGGATTCACCTGACTTGCATGACACTTCCTTTGAATTTACTTTCTTTCAAGGCTAAAATAATCAACAGGATAAGCCTCAGAATTTGGGAAATTTCAATATTTCTCTTTTTGATGAGATTTTACAAAACAAAAAAAATCTTAAAATAAACTAATCATAAAAATAGACAGTAGAAGGACAGAATACATGAAACTAAGTTGAGTCAAATGAGAGGAAAGGGCTGTCTGAATATGCAATTCCTACTTGTGACTTGTCATAGTCACAAATAAGAGTTCAAACTGTTTGTGAATTGCTTTTCCCTTCCTCTCTTCCACACAGAGGTGAGAAGTGAAGGTTTTCCTGCAAACAGCAATCCTGAAGCTGACGGGGACTGAGACAACGCTCAGAAGACTTCAGCTGTGCTCACGGTTGTAAGCCTGTTAGGGTTGTCTGAGACCTCGAGCATTATCTTGGCCATGTCTAAGATAATTCTGTGTAATAAGTCCATTATATGCTGGTTACACGAGTTGCTATAGGGCATGAGCTAACTACATGGCCGACTGGGTGAAAGAAAGCAGAGTGGCACTTCTGGCCGAAGTGATTCCTCCCACACACACTGAAAATATATTCTCTCAAATATATTCTTTTACACATGCTTGTTATTTTTCCTGTAAAATGCATGTCTCACTAATCAGCGAGCCAAAGGAAACAGGTTTTTGATCTCATTTGGCCCACCTACCGTTGCAGGGTGAGTTTAAAACAAGATAAGTGGATTTATTATTTATTATGCGGATTTATTATGCTTACATAACACGGCCAGAGCGAGAATAATTACAGCAGTGATAGCGGCTTTTAGCAGGCTAGCAGGGTGTGTTAATTTAGAACAATTATAAATCAGATTTAGCATATTTACCAACAGCTGGAGGACATGAGGGAGGTTCAGAGATACTTGTGAGCGGCCGCACACCTCGTGTGATTGAGCATCTTCCATGATATGAATGATCTCGTGCTTTTTCTTGTCTTTTTGACATTTCATATTCACATAAGTTGGAAAGGGGAATTTTTAGGTCAGTTTGTACATCTCTGACAATAGCATATTCACCACTACTGCTGTAATCTCCAGCAGTTAGCATTGTTGTACACAGTGACAGCTATAATCTCTCTTTGTGACTTCAACTCTCACTAAAGTGATTACTGAATCCGTCTACTGCTCTCTTTTCATTTTTCTACTCCACTCCCTCTCTCCTTCTCTCTCTATGTGGTTGGTAATCAGTCAGCTTAGCTCTTCTTCTCAGTAAACAACATTAGCCCGGAAGGCCAAACCAGCCAATCCAGGCTCGGCAGAGCCGGCTGGGCGGCCAATAGCAGCGAGGAACATCAAGTCCCTCGTGACACAGTGACCTGCTGCATGTCAGTGAGCATTGCTATGGAAACCCTACTGTACAGCGCGGCTCAGTGGAAATGCAGCAAATTGAGGGAGGGAGGAGAGAGGTGGGAGGAGAGGAGAGAGGGATGCTGGCAGACGTGGGAGAGTAACGAAGAGAAAAACTAAACAGCAGCGGTAGAGACGGAGGAGGAGTGTTTCCTAGAAATTTGGCATCAGGTGGAGTTGGAGGGGAAGTGTAGCTGACTCAAATTGCACAGCGTGTTTCAAAAGTATGTAGGCAGCAGAGCATCTTTGAATGCTGTGGCTTCTGGCTCATATTGCTCTGGAGATGACTGAGCTGTGAGTCTGTAAGGCAGATTTTACTGTGAAGCGCTCTGCACTGGACCGTATCACAAAACCAATGAAGGAAAATGATTATTTCAGCTTTAAGCTAAACATTTAAAATCACATTTAAGCTGTCTTAATAAGCAACAACAGTTAGACCTGGCGTAGTTTAAGCTCGTGTTTTTTTCGTGGAAATTAACAGCTATGGTATTAATTTTAAACTCCTATATCTTCTTCACAAACGTGGGTGTCCACGTGACACCAATAACCCTTTTATGGCTGAGGGGCAAAAAGGACTGACAAGTCCCAGGTTTTCTGACACTGTATAAGATTCATGTTCTTTTTTAGACTTTATTAAAGTTTTGCAGTCACATGACAACTAACTAAGTGACGTTAACTTGTCCGATATTTTAGACATGTCACAATAATTGTGACAGTATAGGGTCAAGTCATTCAGGTCCCTTTCACTCAGCCCTGAAAGCAGTGACGCCTCGTCACCCACCGGGTTCTCAGGATAAGTGTTAAGTGTAAGGATAAACCTTATTTGATACATAGCAGATTATATATATCGTGATTGCTAGTAATTTCCTTGGAGATTTACTTTCAAAATAAAAGTTTTTTGACTACTCTCCCTATTCATGACATGGACACTGTGATGTCAGTTCAGGACGTAGCCTTCGACTGCCGCTCGAATGAAAGTAGAAAAACCTGATGAACAGATTAACTTTGCTGCTTCTGTGAATACTGTCTGTAGATTGAGCTGCACTTTATTTTCTGATAGCTTTCATGTTCTCTGAATAGCCTCTACTGTATCTTTCATTTGCCGAGAAAACACCTGTTGTACAGTCACTTATCCAAGTGATTGTACAACTTGGATAATGGAAAAAAACGGACTGAACTGTGCTACATGTCTTCTTCCAAAGTGATGATAAAACAAATAATTTTTACACATTATTTATGCAGCATTTGCATTCGAAGAAGCAATTTACACATGTCAATATAAGTTTGCATTAGCACAAATTAGAAAATAGGAAAAGGATAGAACGCAAGTAGGAAAAGCTCACATTCTCTTTACACACAGCTAGAAAATATCGTTTTTTGGTGCAAACAACTTTTGGGCTCCACCAGCTTCTTCTTAGTTGACGTTCACATTTATCCAGGCTTGGGAGGAACCCTAGGAGTCATACTAGCGTTGTTACCCCCTGAGGCTGGGATTTTGTTTCCTCCCAGTTTTGAACTGGGCATCTTTTTTGTGTGTGAGGCAAATGTGTTCATCACTACACTATGGAGGCACTGATGCAGGTTTATAATTACAAGTAAAGTCAGGAACACATTCGGCCGCAGGAAGGCAAGATTCATGTTCGCATTTCTTCTTTGGTTACTGAACTATTTATCTTTTTCTCGTTATTGTTTTCTGTTTCTTAAATTCTGCACCAGCATCAATGGTTACTTCCTCTATTAAAACATATTAGTTTTATTACCTCACAGATCTATAAAAAGAACAGATGCATGTTGTTATAATAAGGACACTGTGTACTGTTGGAGCTAGATAACCACGCGTAACTAGGCCAATCTCTGCTGCATTTACTGTATGTGGGTTCAAATGATACAGTTACGCTCCAACATATCCCTCTCTGAAAGGCCCATTTTTGTCTTTCTCTTTCTTTCTTTAATGATCTCACTCGCCTCCTGATTAGAGAGTATCTCTCATAACAATCACGATAATCATCTATCCACCGAGTGAGCCATCTCTCAGTTTTCAGTTCATCATATAAGTGATCTATTCATCCATTAATCTGTACATCTGTTGAATCATCTATGCCTCCCTCCGTCAGTCTGTCCATCTGTCTGGTCATCTATCAAGCCGAATTATTCTCCTTTGTACCGAATCAACCCCTAAAACCAGTCTGGTCTGCGGATTTTATCAGGCTGCTCAGGACTGTGTGTGTTTGTGTGTCGTGAAGAGCAGCGTAATGCGGCCTGGTAGTTGTAGAGTTATGTAACGAGGCTTTAGCGGCACGTATGCTACTGTCAGCTCCATACTTACACACATACTACCAGATTTCATGGCTGTGCAGTTTTTGCACATGCATGCAATGTAGTGTATGCATGTGCAGTCACACCCACAGTGACTGAACTAAGTCACAACCTAAGAGACTCAACATGCAACTGATTTCATTTTCTAGGCAATTGTGATGCAGATTTGGAAGACTTTACAAATGAAAGAAGAAGAATCAAATGTATAATTACATGTTTTGCTTTTTCAAACACAGACATATTTCATGCATTTAAGCGACCAACATTTCATCTGGTGTCCCTTGCAGATTGATGGATGCTTTTGGGTGTTCGGCACAAATAGTGTGCTGATATTGGCTGTATTTGTAGTCATGCTATTGGCTCTTATGATTATCATTTCATCATAAAATTAAATATTTCAACACCTATTGGATGGAATAGCATCGAACTGTGAATGTATTTATGGGCTCCACAGATTTACTATGATCGTTTTTATTTCTTGGATCAAAATTCCAATTAAAAAGTATTTTAATATACTTATTCTGGTCAAACTGGGGGAAGATAAGCCATATGCCACTGGGTTTATTGCTAATCAGTAAATTATAGCATGTTAACATGCTAATAAAGAATGATAAACAATATAAACGTTACATTTCCCTTGTCATAAAGATATCAGGATGCTGACTTTCGTATTTATTGCAGCATGTGACTGACTAACATGACTGTAGATGCGTAGGGCCAGATTTAATAAGCAGGGGAAATTACTGTAATGGCTTAAAGTGGAGGGGGAAAAGCACCAGCGGGACTGGAATACTAATAATGTGTACACTGATGAACAGTCGGTTTATTTTTGTGCTAACCAACAATTCTCAATCTGGAACGCTGCTCCCACCAAGGCTGTGTGGTAACTGCACACCACTTGGAAATCACAAGACTGACCTCCAACCGGTTCCCAACTTTTAATTTACTTTCTGATTGTTACTTTTCCTGGATAAACATTATTCACTGTCCGTGGTCCTGAAACAGGAAAAAAAAGAACAGTGGGAAAGATTTCATGTATTTTTTGGGGACTTTTTTCTGGCTTCAGGGGTAAAATTAAGCCTTAAAACGTCTGAAAATAAGACCCTTTTAAAGCTTGCTTAATCTCCTGAAAAGAAACACTAAAAATATAAGACTTACAAGTAGTTTTGGTGCATCTGGTATAACAGAAAAACATGCATTAGCAATCTATCTTTTCTGATAGCACTTTCCTCCAGCAATTCAAGCCCATTAATACAAGTAGAGAAAATATCCCTCCCTATAAAAGCAAATACTGCAGCCAGGTCAAGTGCAAGATGGATTAAAAACTTCTGTCCTATACAAACTAGTTCAAATTTTAGGTAACTAGGAAATTATGAAAAAGTGCACAAATGCAATGTCTGTCCTCTGTTCAGCAATGTTTTTGGGGCTTGTTACTTGGGAGCTGATGTCCTCTTCCATCCCTCTAACCTTTCACTCATCCCTTAAGACTGCGTGGCCTGAATTGAAGAACTCTAAATACACAGAGTGTCCTCAGCAGCTGAATTGAAAGTTGAGGGTTGGGAGGACACGAGGAAGAGGAGGAGAAAGACAGAGAAAGGAGGAATCAGAGACAGAAAATGAGAGCAAGTACATTTTCAAAAGCTGTCCTGGCGCGACCTCTTGCCTCAGCATGAGCATGTGTGTGTGTTAACAAGGCGTGATAGAAGAAAGGATGACCCTAGAAAACCTTTAGAAAAGTTCCTCCTACTGTGCATCTGCTCTCGGCCTGTCAATCATCAACCAGTAGAGGCTGTTTTCACAGAGGACAGTTGTCAAATATCGCTCATTGACAGGAACTGAGTGGTGTGCCTTCTGCCACACGCAAACCAACTCCCAAAACACCCACAATGCATCTGTCCTTCTGTATCTCCTATAGTTCTTACCTCCATCCGAGTACGTCTCTGTTCCGTATCCGTCCTGCAGGCCGTTGTTCCACGTCCCTTCGTACTTCCCGCTTGTCCCCGTGCTCTCCCGCACGCCATAGCGTCCTTTAAAGCCATTCGTCCACTCGCCTTTGTACACCCAGCGGCCTTTATTCTCAACGCCCACACCGTGTCTCTTGCCCTGAGCCCAGGTGCCCTGGTAGGTGTTCCCGCTGGGCCAAGTGTAGACACCCAGCAGTTCAAACCCATGGGCCCAGGAGCCGCAGTACTCGCCCTGGCCTTTGGGTCCAGTGCAGATCCCGTGACCGTGCGCCTTGCCCTCCTCCCACCCTCCGCAGTATGACCCCCCATCGTCAAAGTTGAACCTGCCGCCAGTGGACATGCATGAAACAGGTCTTGGCAATTCCCCTGAAGCCTCGACAAAAAGAAAAAGAAAAGAAAAGAAAAAAGAAGGAAGGAAAAAGGACAGGTTGGTGCTAGAACCAATCCATGGAGCGGAGTTTGGAGGTTGGTGAGGGTAGGGGTAAGGAGGTGAAGGAGGGAGTGGGAGGGAGTGAACTCCCACACAAATCAAGATAGGCCACTTTCAGTTTCCCACTAGCTTGGTGTGGAAGAATTGGAAATGAGGTGGACTAAAAAAAAACAAACAAAAAAAAAACGTGGCCCCTCACAGCTGTGTCAGGGCTCTCCCGGCCTGTTGGGGAAAGGTAGCAGGTTGCTGTTCACTCCATCCTCTTCGTGGGCTCTTTGTAGCTTTGGCTAGCACTTTCCAGCTTCTCTGTGGCCTTTCCAGGTGAGAGAGGAGGAGAGTAGGGCCAGAGCTGCCATTATTCTCCCTCAGCAGAAGTTTAATCCATGAGGCAGCTCCGCCGGCCTGCCATCGGCCTGCCTACACAGTCTACGACACAAACGCAGAACTCTTCCTCCTACTCTCTCGCCTGCCTTCCGCTCAGGCCCACTCAATCTGCCACCTCCTACCTGATGATGCCTCCACCTCTCTGGGGTGTAGAGCCGAGAAGTTTTCCCGGTGGCAGCCCTTCAAACCTCCGAGCCTCCAGCATAGACGCCACCCTGATCAGCACAGAGGCTTCAGCTGGAGCGGTGACATGATATTTGACAAAAGAAGAAAAAAAAAAACAAAAAGGAAAAAAAAAGATTCTCCTCCTCAGATTTTTCTTTTTCTCCAAGTCTGTTGTTGACGATCAGACAAAAATATTTAAAGTGAGACTCTGTGGCTCACACCAGACTTCATTCTCAGCTTTAACACACACACATATACTGCGCTTTGCTGCACAGCCAGGGATCGCACACATGCATAGAGAGAGGGAGAGAGACAGAAATAATGGGAAAAACACAGAATGTAATCTGCTTGGCTGCCTGTTTCGTCTGTCCTGTGGTGCCGGAGAGCAGCAATGCAGTCTCCTGCCTTATGCACGCATACACTATATGCAGGCACACACACATATGCACACACACTCCTTCTGACAGAAAGTGCGCACACACAGACAATGAAAATAAATAACTGAACTGATTAATTTCTCTTCTTCTATTCCCCGTCTTCCTCTCTCTCTCAGTCTGACTGTAGATCTTTAATCCACTGCGTCCATAAGTGGTTTATCCTCTGCGTGGGCTGCCTTCAGATTGCCTGTTTGATGAAATACCATCCATCTATATGATCCTGTTAAGGTGTGCTCTGTCCTCTTCAGCATCGCCTGCTCGTCTCCATGTTTCCCTATGGAGTGCCGGCTGACGCACAGCCTGCCTGCTGCCTTGGTCTTACAATCTCTTCTCCTCCTACGGCTGGATCTCTGTAGCTCTCTCTCTCTCTCTCTCTCTCAGAAAATCTGCTCATTAGAGAGGACTGTTCCAATGCAGCCACAACCCCCTCCTTCCCTGCTCAATAGCACAATCCAGTTCTTAAAGAGATAGAAACGCCACACACAACTTTCTATTGCCACCCTCATCTGTAGCTTTATTTTTTAGACTGTTTATCATTATCTCGGCTTATCTCTAATTTTAATGGCCTGAATACACAAGGGCTGGATGATGATACTGATTCTAAAAGTCCTGAGGATGGTTTATTCCATGTCATTAACTTTTTGTCTACTGGGTAGTTTCTGTTTGCCTTGTTTGTCCTTTGTGGTCTCTCTTTCATCCCCCAAAGATTCATGCCAAAATTAATCCCCCTCCCTGATCTCAGTGCTCTTCCTGTTAAATGGGAGCTCTTCCTTCCCACTGTTGCCAAGTAATCGCTCAAAGAGGATTAGATTGTTGGGGTTTTCTCTCTGACACTGCAGGCTCTGTAGAATATAGCCGTGAAGAAATAATCATTAATCCATCGATTTTCTTAACTATTTATCCAAATGAAGCTTATGCTTAAGTGCAATAAGGAAGTTTTGTATTTACTAATTTGTCTGCTTTTTAGGGTGTTTGGTTGCTAGTCTGTTCTTTACATCACTTCCACTTCTATACACTGTAGAGATGGATAGTATTTCATCAAACAGGCAATCTGAAGGCAGCCCACGCAGAGGAAAACCACTTATGGACGCAGTGGATCAAAGACCTACAGGGCTCGTGGCTCAAGAGTTGGGTGTTTGCCTTGTAATCGGACGGTTGCCAGTTCGAGCGCCGGCTTGGACAGTCTTGGTCTTTGTGTTCTTGGGCAAGACACTTCACCCGTTGCCTTCTGGTGGTGGTCAGAGGGCCTGGCAGCCTTGCCTCTGTCAGTGCACCCCAGGGTGGATGTGGCTACAATCACCAGTGTGTGAATGGGTGGATGACTGAATGTGTAAAGCACTTTGGGGTCCTTAGGGACTAGTTAAGCACTATACAAATACAGACCATTTACACAGCAGAACTCAATTCTGACATTATCGCTCTAGCCCAGCCATCTTTCTGCCCTGGTTCTTCAAGCCAATCAGCCTCCACTCTGCATACTTTAAATCATACTGCTCATCTTTGATTCTCACTTGTGGCGCAACCCACCTCCGCCTAAACACAAGTCACTCAGTGCTCCATCCAAGCCTCCATCTTATCTTCTTCCCCACCGGTGCCTAGACTCTGATTATCCTTCCCTAATTCCGATCACTGCTGCGATTGTGTTCTGCTGTGATGGGCCATCAGAGGCTTATAGCCAAATAGCATTGTCTGTATATCAATACATTTTCAGCTTCTTTTAAGGATCTCTCCTTATTGGACATATAGTTACGTGGGCTGGAGCCTATCACAGCTAATCCTAGGAGTTTCATTCAGTTCATCTGGACACGAGTTCAGTCTCACTTGACAGCAGATTCCACAACCCTATAAAAACGCATAGCTCCCTAATGATCAACACCAGCACCCCTACATAGCAATAAGTCATGAGATCAGATTCAAGATCACTGATATGCAAAGTTGTCATTGCCATTAATCACTGGCCATGTGCGCTATACAAAGAGAATTGATGAATGGCTGCAATCAAAGCATAGTTAGATGTTCAAAGATGTACTCTTAGGTCCACTCTTCAATTCAAAGATGATTGTTTGCTTATTACATAAACGGCCGGCTTGCCCTGGGGTAGACTAATTTCTGGTGTAGCATGTTTTGGGGCTTATAAACCACAGAGATCGAGCCTTTTAAAAATACACCCAGCTGACAGACACAGGATCACAGATATGGTTTTCACTCAGGCAGTTTTTTTCCTTTTTCTTCTGTCTTGGATCGCCTGGAGCTTTCTTTAGGTGTCTTCTCTACTTTGACAAATGCTCAGCTGGGATAACCAAATTTACCCAGATCATCTTTGATATGGTGTTCTTCTGCTTCCTTGGCAACTGTGTCTTTGGGGACAGTGTTTGCTCAGTGTTGCAGTTTTTTTAATGACACATAATTAGTGCTCCAGTGGATAATGAGAGTCAGACCTTAAATATTGAGCCACATGTTTTGGTTCACAGTTTTAATCAACTTTCAACTACTCACAATTACCAATGGTAATTCCCACCTATCATAGGGCTAAGGTTGGTGTACATCCTGTACAGGTTATGATCCGTAGCTGGGCTAACACAAAGACATACGACTCCACACTCTCAGGCTTACACATGCAGCCAATTTGTCATTTAACTTAAACCGCAAACCTTTGGACTGTGAGAGGTAGCTAGCGTACCAGCAACAAGTTGCGCTACTAAGAAATGCGCTAGAGATTTGAAAACAGATTTCAAGTAAATTTGTCGTCACGACCAATACAAATGCTGTCACATGGACTGTCACAAGTTAACTGTAAGAACACAACCAGGTGGATTTGGATGTGTTGTGTGGTTGTTGGCATAAAGATGCACAGGTGTGAAGCGTTAAGATGATGGTGCCATCACTGGGGATTTCACCCAGGAAAAGTGTTTCTCTGTGGGCTTAATGAGAAATTAAAGCTGTCTTGTTCCATGTTTGAATAAATCGGCAGACTCTTTTTATTCCTTACATGTCCACCACGTCTTCTGTGATGCTTCTGTATACTGCATGATTATGTTCAGCCCTTTGTATATTGCCTTGGTGTCGGATCTGTCACTAAGCTGGAAGGTAATCTGTTTCAATGGGAGCGCTGGGAGCATCCCATTATTGTTTTCTATTATTAGCATTTTTCATTTTTGTCATTTTAATTTCCTGCCTTTTCTTTATTTTTACAGACAGGTTGGCAGTAATCTCTCGATGCTGCCTGAGCCGTGTGCCAAACTTGCAATATGCTGCATATCCTGTCTTCTATGTGCCTTTAAAGGCGGTTGTGGCTCAGGAGGAAGAGGGTGGGTGTCTACTGTTAAGAAAGAGGGTGGTCCAAGCTCTGGCTCCTTCAATCTAGATGTTGAAGTATCTCTAAAGATGCCAAACCCTGAGATGCCCTGGATGCATCCATCAGAGTGTGAGTGTGTGAAGGTTAGGTTAAAAAGTACCTAGCAATAGAAAAAAAAAAAAAGCCAGGGATGTGTATGTATTCTATAATCGATTTCAGTTTCTGCTCCATTTCTGTTGCAGATGTTAACATAAACAGCTCAAATTAATAATGCCTTAAGAAATCTGGAAATCTGCAGAGGAGTAATCAATTTCAGGCTCTCATTTTTCTCATATGTTTATCATCATAAAGCAACATCTAATCAAATCTGTCATAATGCAATCTCTTGAAGTAATGAATAACTCAGTGATGCATTACAGTTATAACTTTTTTCTTGAAAAAGGATTCCAATTTAATGATGAAATTCGATTAATCTACCCATAATAATATCAGTAATGCTCACTAGCACCTACAGAGGCTTCATGCTGGGTTCAGAAGAATCCGGTTTACTCTGTAGCAGGAGGGAGACACAGACTAATTAATGTGAAACACAGTGTCATTTAATTATTTCATTTAAGTGCATTGTGTGCTTAGCTAGAGTGCTTTTCTTAGTCTCTGATATGCAAACGTGTGTGGACCTGCAGCTGAAGCTGGAGCTTCTGAAGAACTTCAATGTACTGCTTGCATATATAAAACGTGGATGTGGCCATTGATTGGTTTTGGAGCCATAAGCTTTCAACATCATTATAGCTGTTAATTTCCTGGAGCCAGAAGTAACCATATGTATTGTTCAAAGGGTGGAGCGCTAAGTTATACACTAATACTAGTTAGCTCAGTTAGCAAACACACAGACACTCATATCTGCTAATTATTGATACTCAAAAAACTAATGAAATAGTTTAATTTTACTCACTAAAACTGAAGCACAATGTCCCTTGGACAGACTGGACCACACAACAGGCCGTTAGAAATCCTCCAAAAGACAACAGTGGCACAAAGCACAGCATAAAGGCAGATTGGTGGCTAGCTAAATAGCAGAGCAGATTGACTACAGCTCTCACTATTGGGATACCCATAACTAAGACCCAATATCCAGGTGGATGAGCTATAAATAAAACTAGAGGAATACACTTTGGGTTATTTCATTTTTGGCTTAATTTCCTCAGTTCCTGTGGTTTTCTCGTGGTCTTCACTGAGGCTAAGCTAACTGCTGCAGAATGGACTAGAGATGTGGTTTTACCTTTTGTTTGTTTTCTTTCTTGTGTTTTTGGATGGGGGTATATTAAATGCTAAAAATATGAGATGTTTGTGTGCAATGGCATGTAAAGTACCAAGAAAAGCATTCCTTTTTGCTTTGCTGTAATATTTATGGGTGCCTTGCATGAAGTGCTGTACCAACTTTGGCCACTCCAAAGAGTTGTATAGCGTTATTTTTGTGCCACTATTCTGAGCGCACGTAAAAAAAAAAAGAGCGCACGTAAAAGAAATTTGCAGGTGCAAGTGTTGCATTTATTTTGAGCTAAGAAAAGCTAAATTTGAGTGAACAAAATTCATTGCTGCATGCAAAAAATGTATTTCCGTGTTTGCTATTATCCACAAACACACAATAGCAGCCCCTCTCGCTCAGTTTTTGCATTTGCGCTCGCTCGCAATGTGTTGCTTGCGCTCTCAACATTTCTGCCTGTGCGCGCTCAACTCTTCCTGTACACCGTTATATTTGTGCCACAAAACCAGCTAATCACAGACTTGCAAAAAAATCTGATTGGCTGTTTTGGTCTCCAACCAGCTCGAAATGACGAAACGCAATATCCTATTGTGCTATTGTATGTATGGATAATAGCAAACACTGAAATACATTTTTTGCACGCAGCAATGAATTTTGTTCACTCAAATTTAGCTTTTCTTACCTCAAAACAAATTTCTCCTCAAAATGCAACACTTGCACCTGCAAATTTTCTTTTTACATGCGCTCAATTTTTTTTTTTTTTTACATGCGCTCAGAATAGTGTCACAAAAATAACGCCATAGAGTTGCGTCTCCGAGTTTGGTTCCAGCGGGATTCAACTTCTTTTCTGTGATGTTGCAGCCAAGACAGCTGAGGCTACGCTCCACTTGGCCATGTCTTTGTGTCACTTGTTACATAACATCACACTCAGGGTGAGGAAAGCGATTTCAATGGAGCATAAGCAGCTCACGAGGCAAGAGGTATGAACCACTGAACCTGCTGACATCTGAAAGGCTGCAGGTAGACGAGCTGCTCTCGAAAACTTTAATTCTTTGAAAACCATAAAACACTGGCAGACACTACAGAGCCTTTCCTACTTTAGATTCAATTCTAACAAACCATGTAAAAATTGTTCTTTGCTGACTCGTCCACTATGCTGGCCGGGGTTCGAAGCGCTGTTCTTTCTGCCCTGTGTGATTTCTGCCTCAAGTGTACCTCAGCGAACTTAACACCTCCAAGTGGATGTAATCTTTAATGCCAGTGTGGCTCATTTTCAATGTGTGATGTAAAACATAATACATTCACACCTGTGTCTCTCACTTTCTCCAACAAGACTTATCGGGTCCTCCTTTCCCATTCACTTTCTTCACACTGCTGTCCTTTTGCTGTTGTTGTCTTTGTCCTTGCGCATGGCAGTGTCTATGAGAGCTAAGCCAATTCTAACCCAGATTATGGTAATAAAATCACTGAGGGTAGGGATTAAGGCTTAGACCTCTAAACACAGCAGACAGAGAGACAAAGGTGGGGGAAGGCTGAAGGTGAGCAGGTGAGCGGGCAACAGAGTGAGACTGGGTTGGTGTGATTTCCTGACCACAACAAATGGATTAGGATTTAGAGAAGTTGGAAGCAAAAGAGTAACGAAGGTTCACAAATCCTTGACATCATTTGAACAGATTCAATTACAGCACTGGCTTAATCACGGATAATGTCATGGGGTGAGGAGAGGAGGAAGACTGAGTGAATGAAGAGGAGCCCTGAATAAAAGTGGCACTCAGACGGTGAGGGGTGGAGATTGGCCACTTCAACTCCAAACTTGGAGTACAAACAGGGTTCACATTAACTGCAAATTAATTAGTCAAAGCAAGACAGCAGATATTCATATTTTGTTATCTTTATATGCAGGTTGATGTAAGGATAATTTAGCTAAGTCCACAAGGCCCCACCAGCTAATTCACTCATTTAAAAAAATGTGGGACAAAGTGGGAAATGTCAGCAATGCTGAGCGGTAATCTTAAATTTTTATGTTAAATAATAGTTTATCCAGGAATGTATCACAGACTGTCACACCTTTGTTCAGTGATTAGACAGGTTAACCTTCCTCTTCCTAATAATAAATGCCTTCCTTCCATACTCACTGGGTAAAAGCCAGATTTTAGAAAAGAGCTTGTGCTGCATAACCATTCATAATGTGGGACATTACCTCAGGATAATGTGGGACAGAGGAGAAGGAACACAAATGGTGTGGAGTCCCACACAAAGGAGGACATCTGGTCACGCTAGCTCCAGCCACATTTAAAGTTCTCATTTTATTTATTTCCAACTCATTATTTTTATTCTAGCTTAGCAAGACTCTGGGTTCAAGATAACGCCCCAGATTTAAGCCAGCTTTGTTGTGATTGGCTGCTCCTCACAATCAGAAGGGTTTAATAGCAGGTGGGTGGAGCTTCTGTGCTCAGATGGCCATATTAGGGATATCTGAGATCTGTAGCTTCAAAAGAAGCTAACCACAACAAATTACAGTTTTTAAAAAAATCAATTTTAGTCTTTCTATTGCAGTCAGTGTGCAGTTGCAGCGCCTGTATGAAAACGGCTTTGGCGAGCATGGTTTCACTCATGTGTGTCAGAGTTATAGTGAGAATTATGACTCCTTAAATGCTCCGGGGATATAAATGTCAGCCATTAGGAATGTTAGAGGCCAGTTCCTCCATACTGGCTCAGACATTGATGGTAAAGTAAAGAAACCCACATCTGTCTCTAAACCTGTTTCTGCTCACTGTTAGGCAGCCTTATCCAGCAACTCACTGTTTGCTCACAATCTGCTCGGTACATACAGTGGGTGATATCTCCAAGCAATCAATAAGAGTGCTCCTCTGCGTGGTCAATCATTACACAAGTGTGCATTTTTGAAACGACTGAATGAAAACCCTGCACGTCTATTTTTGCAATTTAATGTACAGCGAAGACAGAAATATCCCTCTGCCTCGAACTGATGCACTCACATTCTACAAGTTTCTGTCTTTCTCGCGCACACTCACGGCTGACGTATCTCTGACGACTGCACGCTACGTGCCCCCCACGTCAGCAGCACACCCCAAAAAAATCTCTTAAGTTATTTATAAAATCTTTTTTTGTACCGCAGTTGAACTAAAAAAAAGAGGGGTGGGTGGGGGGTGGGGTCGCACTAGGGGAGAGGGTGAACGAGAGGAAGGCAGCCATCTCCTCCTCTATTATTCATCAGTCTCTTCTCATCCCTTGTTTGCTATGCTGACGGAGGATAAAATAGGTCACCCAGGGATAGGCTGGTGCTCACACGGTGACTGATGTCTTTCCTGACATCGTGCACTTGCCCTCTCATCCTTCCCTGCATGCCTCACTCCTCTTTCCTTTTGCCATCTTCCTGTAAAACACTCCGGCTTTCTCTCCACCTTTCCCTGCTCTTCTGCTCCTCCTCCTCAAATGCAGTCATTCCCCGGCTCAGCTGAGCTTGTTTGCTTTTCCCAGTCAAAGCGAGAGAAAGAAAATTTGTTGCCAACAGCCATCTGCAGAGGGCACACCAACCCAATTATAACTTTAGAATAAAAGGAATGAATGATGCTGCGTGAAAGTCCATGGAAATGGCACAAAAAGCCTCTTTATATCTCAAGCCTGATGTTCTAGGTTTTGTTTTTCTTAAATAAAAAAACCTAAACAACAAAAACCTTATAAATATTATAATGCAAATAATGTTCTCCACCTGTTTCACTGACTGCACTGACACAGATGTCCACCAGATGGGATCAAATCCAAGAAACACACAAGCACATGAGAGTGGTGGTACAGAGGAACAGGCATTTGTTCAAGTTAACTTGAAATCTCTTCTGTTTTCAAAGCAGGCTCCCATTTATTCAAAACTGAAAAAAACACTGAGGACTCGCAAGAAGAAAATAAATTGGAGATCATTTATCTGACATTCAAGAGTGGGACCACACCTCATACTCACCACTTCCCTGTCCATACAGAGCTCCCCACAGAACACACACTATAAGCCATTTGTTCCCGTTTTCTTACCCCTCCCTCTCTCAGTTCATTCCCTTCTCATGGGGATCTGCCCATCCCGGGAACCGCCACCTTTCCCCTCTGAGGCCTTCTCCAAACAGCAGCTTCATTTCATGCTCAGTCCATTGTCATCATCAACTAGAAATGCTGGCAAACCTACATGAGGACGTGGTACCAGCAAGTGAAACACAAAATAAATGATGCAGTGTATTTAAAGATGATTTTTTTTTAAATTTACATTAACCACACATCACACGACAGTAGTTTGTAGGAGTTTTTTCTGTGTGGTGCCACACTGAGAATTATAACTCAACTTTGCAGTCCGCCCATACGCCTACAGTTTTTAATGTCCTTTAGCCCTTATTTTGTTTTTCACTATCATTTTTATTCCATCTGCTAGCTAAACAGGACCCCCAAACTGATGTTAATTTTCTTCCGTGTACGCTGGATTTGTTAGCTGAAGCCACCGTTTGTTACCAGGATACACACAACAATCTAGGTTTAGTCAGAATATTGATTTTCATATTTTTGCAGCGTGGCTTTATTCTGCATCCTCCCTGCCTTTCCACGCATGCATGGCCAGTAAGGTGGAAAGAGACCCAGCACAGAAAACACAAGTCATCAGTAACAGCTATGACACTGATTATGTTTGTTCCTATTTTCCTGACTCTGGCAAATAGAAACAACATGGACAGGATTGTCGGAGCTGCTGGAAGAATCATTGGTAAACAACAAACCACATTAGATGAGTCGGATCACACTGCCGTTTTAGGGAAAACTCGGTCTATCATTGTTGCCCAAGAACACCATCTTTATTCTGGTACTGAACTAACACCCTGAGGATGATGTCATAGGATGCCTCTAGCTACTAAAAAGGCGTAAAAGGGGTAATTTGTGCCAAATGTAATTAGCATACCAAGTAACAAGATGCTTTGTTATATTTCTATAGTTTTATTGAGGCTTTATGTTTGTGCATGTATGAATGTGCACTGATTATTATCAGCATCTTTATTGTGAATTGATTTGTGAACCAAAGACAATTTCTTTTCTACTGTGGAAAATAAAGTTATTCTAATTCCAAGTACAACTGAGTTGGAGGTGGGTTGCATTTGCTCACTTGCTCAGCTACACTCAAAGACACGATAACATGTCGGCAGCAGTGTGTGAAACATGTCAGCATTAAATATGTTTTGGTGAAATTAATGAATTAAGTGATTTTATTTCAAATGAATGAACATTTTGACCTTTACAAACCATCAGTCATTTGTATTTGTTACTGTTTTCGTTGTGAAAAGTGAATGTAATCGATTCATGACTGAATTATTTTCCCTCAGACTGTTCAAAAGGCATTTTTGAATGTTATATAAAAGTTTACCCATTACAAAAAAGTTTTACACACACACACACACACACACACACACACACACACACACACTTCTGCGTATCCTGCTACTGGTCTTCATAGAAGACTTTAGCCATGGCGAGGGCGACCTTGGCAACTTTCTTGTCCTTGGCGTCGGAGCCCGTGTTGGCACGTGCCAGTCCTATCCAGTACTGCTCTGTACGCTTCTGGTAATCCGTTACCGTCTCCCCCTCCTGCACTGCGGGGTGCTTTTCTTCATCTGGAAACACACAGTCAGGTGCAGATGTTAGACGAGGGAGCGCCCTGCATAATAGAGACACTAACGTTACTGAGCAGATGCAGCCACAACACAGTTGCATCTCCTCTTAAGTAGCCAGAGCTGTAGTTTATTAACAAAAATCTCTTTAGCATCTGTAAATACAACATTGGTAGCATTACCAGAAATGTCAGAGCTGATGTCTTTGGAGCTAGGGAGTAGTACAAGGATTATTGCTCCACCAAAGCCAAATCTGTGAGACTGATAACTCGAGAATTTAAAAATTAAACAGGTGTAGGGACAAAGCTGAAATCTGAACTAATCCAGAGTTATTTACACCTGGGTGCCAAAATAAATATCCCATTTGCACACATGCATATGCTTGCATTGTTGAGTTGTTTAGAACAGCCAACTGCAAAAGCAAAGCAAAAGAAACCTGTCCATAACAGAGAGAGAGGGAGACACTAACGCTGCACGTGTTTAGATGCTCTCTCTCAGAATTAATATCTTCGTGCTGAGTATAGCTGTGGAAAGACCGAAAAATGGCAAGAAGCAGAGGTTGAAACACAGCTCTCTCTCTCCTGGAATCACCGCATCAGCTCAGAAATCCTGATTCAAACGTGGGAATGTGGGAAGTTGGGCTTCTGAACTCATTTCAATTAAATTCAGCCCAACAGCTTCTGTTACATTATCTCAGCATCAAGGCTGAAAACGTAACAGCAGTCGTGTGAGTAATTAAAAACTGGCGTGCACACTAGAGACTCTAGTCATGGTTCTTCAAATCTGGGACATTGCTGTAAACGTGGCTGCAGGTTAACTTTCAGATTGTGACGAACACACTCCGGCCCAGCGCCATCGGCCTTGTGTGCTCTCAATGCACGGCACGATTGGGTGGGAGCATAGGTAGGACCAATAATGGAATATAAACATGTCCATTGACTCAAACACTGAAACCATACCTACTTCCTGCTCCTACCTACATTTATTGTTCTTTGCGCTATATTTATCCTACAATGGTCACTGCTCATTATTTTATAGATTAAGATTATTAATATACATATAAATCAATATGACTAACAGTATATAAAGTAACAGACATCTAAACTGCCTGATACTGCACTGTTAGTATGAATGTCGTGACACGCTGCTGTGTGTGCGACAGACCAAGAATGATGAGATTAAAAACAGATGTGGTGGGTGAGAAACTCGATTATGAAATAACGTACAATACGGTACTGTGTAAATGTCTCAGGAGGAACTTTCTTGTCATTTTTTAAGCAACAGTTCTCCACGCCTTTCAAAAACAACACACAAGTTGTGTCTGTAAAACAGTTTGACAGTTTCGCAACAACATGATTTACAAAAAGCTATTAGCTGAAAACGAGGTATCTCTCAGCACGGCGTGCAGTGTGTCCTTAAAACAAATGAGGAAAAAAACAAACGTATGCAAAGTAAAGTTCAAGATGAAGAAACATGATCTCGAAGTGTTAAATGAACCCCTGAGAGCATCTTAATGGAAACTGAATATTAATACCTTTATGAAGCTGCTGTATTAGACTGCAACAGGCGGTGTACAATATAAACAGATGTCATGCACATCCTCAATGGGACTCTGCACTTGTTGCTCATTATAAATAAAGAGCGCACATAAGTGTCGGCCATCGAAGAACCTGAATAATCTCTTGCCTTCCTCGTCCTCGCTTTCCTCTTCGGACTCCTCTTCCTCCCCCTCTGCTCCCTTCGCCTCCTCCTCTTCCTCTTCATCGTCCTCTGACTCAGACTCTTCCAGCCACTCCTGTGTCTCTGTGGAGAGACCATCATAAATCCAAATGAAACCTCACGCCCCTGACTCCCATCTTAACAGCGCCTCTCTCCTGCGTCAGAGGATATCCAGACGTTAGCGCGCGCGCACACACACACACACACACACACACACACACACACACACATACACACACTGGCTGCTTTAATTAAGTGCGCTGAGCTGACGGATTTCGTTTAAGGCCTCTTTGTTGTCGCTTTTGGACTTTTATTGTCCGGCTGACTCACTTGGGTCCATTTCGACCAGAACCTCCCACTGGTCCATCTTGTGCAGGTCCAGACAGTAGAAGTCGTTCAGAGTGAACTGGCGGTCGCCCACCTCAAACATCCCCCCATACAGGTAGAGCTTGCCTTGTCGCACTGTTGCCATGGCGCTGGACCTCGGGCAAGGCTCGATGAGCGGGGCCGTGGCCGAGCCTAATGACGATAAAAACAAAACAAAACAAAAAAAAGACCCTGAAGTTAGGTAGACAAAGATGCTGAGAACTTCTTTCCTTTAGTTTAGCACGAGTGTGTGTAATCTTGCCATCTTCTTCCTCCTCTTCCTCCTCCTCCTCCTGCACCTGAGGACCAGGAATCACTTCCTTAATGGTCATCACTGTTCCGTCCTCAGTGACGATCTCTTTGATGATCTCAGTGGGTCCTTCAGGTGCCGCTGCCTCCTCTTCCTCCCTCTCCGCTTCCTCCCCCTCTGCCATATCCTTTTTCACCCTCCGCCGTTTCTTCTTCTCTGTCTTGTTTCCCTGGACAGACACACAAAGAAGAAATCAAATAAAACTGAGCACACAGAAAGTAAATGGTAATGATAAATGGACAGATTCTTATACAGCGTTTTTCTACTCTCCCAGAGTACTCAAAGCGCTGTATACAACATGCCACATTCACCCAATCACACCCATTCTCACAAGCGCTGTCTCTAAACTGAGTGCTTTTTCCTGACGACAATCAGACTCCGATGGATGCATCGGAGAGCAACATCGAGACTGGAGGAGCCAGGGATCAAACCACCAACCTTCTGATCATATCAATGCTCTTTCTTTTAAACTTCTGTTTCATGGAGATGTGCAAAATAACGTATATCGGAGCAGCAAGTGTCAGATGTGATGTAAATCCTGTAAAATCTCCAAATGTCCATTGAAGACAGATGTTGTACTACAGCTGGTGAAGTGATAAGAACACTAACACATCAGGCCAAATTCATCCACCGAGTTGGGTTGGGTTTGGATCTAACAATGCACAGGGAGTCATTAGTTATTACTAATCTCTGCTCTCTTCCACAGGCTGCTTTTTCTCCCGTCTTCCACCCCCCTCAGCCCCAACTGGTTGCGGTGGATGGCCGCCTTGAGGCAAATGTTGTTGTGATTTTGAGCTACATATATAAAACTAAATTAAATTGATGGCCATGTAAAGAATGCATGTGGACTGTGGGAGGAAGACAGAGTACCCACAGAGAACCCACACAGAGAGGGAGAACATGCAAACTCCACACAGAAAGATCGCAGCTGGCTGGCAGGTTTGAACTCAGGAGCTTCCTGCTGTGACAGCTGAACACTGCACCGTCATCCTGCCCCGATACAGTCTGCATTTCTTTATTCCTCTTTGATGTTGTCTTTTTTCCTACCTTCTGAATTCTGCATTGCATCAGCAGCGATGCTTTATAACTGAACACACAGCAGCATGCCATCAGACCCCCTCCTCTGCACTGGGCTACATACAGTGGGGCAAAAAAGTATTTAGTCAGCCACCGATTGTGCAAGTTCCCCCACTTAAAATGATGACAGAGGTCAGTAATTTGCACCAGAGGTACACTTCAACTGTGAGAGACAGAATGTGAAAAAAAAATCCATGAATTCACATGGTAGGATTTGTAAAGAATTTATTCGTAAATTAGGGTGGAAAATAAGTATTTGGTCACCTCAAACATGGAAAATCTCTGGCTCTCACAGACCTGTAACGTCTTCTGTAAGAAGGTTTTCTGTCCCCCACTCGTTACCTGTATGAATGGCACCTGTTTGAACTCATCATCTGTATAAAAGACACCTGTCCACAGCCTCAAACAGTCAGACTCCAAACTCCGCCATGGCCAAGACCAAAGAGCTTTCGAAGGACACCAGGAAAAGTATTGTAGACCTGCACCAGACTGGGAAGAGTGAATCTACAATAGGCAAGCAGCTTGGTGTGAAAAAATCAACTGTGGGAGCAATCATCAGAAAATGGAAGACATACAAGACCACTGATAATCTCCCTCGATCTGGGGCTCCACGCAAGATCTCATCCCGTGGGGTCAAAATGATCATGAGAACGGTGAGCAAAGATCCCAGAACCACACGGGGGGACCTGGTGAATGACCTGCAGAGAGCTGGGACCAAAGTAACAAAGGTCACCATCAGTAACACACTACAACGGCAGGGAATCAAATCCCGCAGTGCCAGACGTGTTCCGCTGCTGAAGCCAGTGCATGTCCAGGCCCGTCTGAAGTTTGCCAGAGAGCACATGGATGATACAGCAGAGGATTGGGAGAATGTCATGTGGTCAGATGAAACCAAAGTAGAACTTTTTGCTATAAACTCAACTCGTCGTGTTTGGAGGAAGAAGAATACTGAGTTGCATCCCAAGAACACCATACCTACTGTGAAGCATGGGGGTGGAAACATCATGCTATGGGGCTGTTTTTCTGCCAAGGGGACAGGACAACTGATCCGTGTTAAGGACAGAATGAATGGGGCCATGTATCGTGGGATTTTGAGCCAAAACCTCCTTCCATCAGTGAGAACTTTGAAGATGAAACGAGGCTGGGTCTTCCAACATGACAATGATCCAAAACACACCGCCTGGGCAACAAAGGAGTGGCTCCGTAAGAAGCATTTGAAAGTCCTGGAGTGGCCTAGCCAGTCTCCAGACCTCAACCCCATAGAAAATCTGTGGCGGGAGTTGAAAGTCCGTGTTGCTCGGCGACAGCCCCAAAACATCACTGCTCTCGAGAAGATCTGCATGGAGGAATGGGCCAAAATACCAGCTACTGTGTGTGCAAACCTGGTAAAGACCTATAGTAAACGTTTGACCTCTGTTATTGCCAACAAAGGTTATGTTACAAAGTATTGAGTTGTATTTTTGTTATTGACCAAATACTTATTTTCCACCCTGATTTACCAATAAATTCTTTACAAATCCTACCATGTGGATTCATGGATTTTTTTTCACATTCTGTCTCTCACAGTTGAAGTGTACCTCTGGTGCAAATTACTGACCTCTGTCATCATTTTAAGTGGGGGAACTTGCACAATCGGTGGCTGACTAAATACTTTTTTGCCCCACTGTATATGCGATACAAACTATGGACCAGATGAGCTCAAAGCTGCTGAATGTTTGTGATAAAGTGGATCTAGAAGGAAAGTATGAAACTGTGGCTCGACGTATTGCTTATGCTGAGCTATAATTCAGAGCCTTTGCTTTTATAGATCTCAATTTACTACTCCTTCTTTTATGCACACACAGCAATTATGAATGACACCACAGTGTATCAGTTTCCACACTCAAACCACTCAGATCTATAGGTGGAGGTAATTTCATCCTGGAAAGGACCACTCTCATCAGGACAGACATAGATCGTAGCTTACCCTGAGCACACCGGGGAACCAGCGGTTTTTCACTGTGTCATACAAGTACAGGTCATTGTAGAAGTCGCCCTCCAGCGACTCTTCCTCTTCCTCGTCACAAACCCCACCAAACAGCACCGCCCGCCCAGCTGGGCCCACCGCCAAGGAGAAACCAGAGCGAGGAGGGGGCTTACTGCCTGAAGGGTTCAGTCTGGACCACGACCACTTCTCTGCAGGACAGAGGAAAAGTCACAACATATACCACGAGGACAGGAGCAACATCGTTAGACTTGAATGATTTTGTCGTTAACAACTGAGTGTTGTGTACCTTGACCATCTTTACCCTCTCGTTTCAAAAGGAACATGTCAGAGTGGATGGTCCCCTTCTCGACATCCTTCTTGACCCTCTGCATGAACGCACACGCAGTTTAATCAGGCTGTACAACAAAAAAATGACAACAATACGGGGGAGGCTGTCAGACGACACACGCACCACTTTGGAGTATCCCCCATAGATGATGACGCCCATGCCGTCTGGAGTGGAGGTCATCTGACAGGCAGAGCGCGGGGAGGGGGCGGAGCCTGATGGAGAGAGGCGTGACCAAGAAAAGGTGTCCAGGGAGAAAGAGTAGACATCATTGTAGTAGATAAAATCCCTGCAGGGTGAGGAGGCAGAGGCGGGAGCATAAGGACACTGGGCTTTTACACTGAAAAACTGTAGGGATCCACAGATGCATCAGCTAGTGTCACTACTGTCGTCAGCACCAGTGGATGTTTAATGAGATAGCTTGTGGAGCCACCCTGGGCAGCAACAATTTGAACTATTTTCTGTATGACTTTATCGATCTCTCACATCACTGTGGAGGAATTCTGGCCCACTCGTCTCTGCAACATTGCTTCAGTTTATTGAGGTTTGTGGGAATGTGTTTATAGATAGAGGTCCTCTCTTAATGCCCGTCTTTGACTGGGTCATTGCAGCACCTCGATTCTTTTCTATTGAAGTTATTCAGTAGCAGATTTGCTGCAGTGCTCAGGATCAGTGTCCTTTTGCACGACCCAGTTTCATCTAAGCTTTCGCTGTCGGACTGATGGCCTGACATTTGAATCTAGAATACTTTAGTATACAGAGCAGTTCATGGTCGAATTGCGCAGGTATGCTATCTTTAGTTTTCTCCAAAAGGTGCTAAGTATAGTCTAAATAGCTCTATACTTTGGTCTTGTCGGTCAAAAGTACATTATTCCAGAAATCTTGTGATTTGTTTAGATGCAATTTGCTGTCATGCCCTTTTTGGGGAGAAGAAGCTTTCTCCTGCTAACCCTTCCAAACAAACCACTCTTATACATTCCCATTCTTATTGTCATGTCATTGCAGACTGAAATTGGGGTTAATTTGCTGGGAAGAGTTTGGCAATGTGTTAAACACCTGAATTCTCCAGACCTACAAAACCTGTGCTTTTATAGAGGTGCTGATTATCAGTTAATCAAAGGCATTTGACTGAATGTCCAAAACATAAAATCTCCTTAACAAAATTAAAATTTCTGTCCACAAAAAGTGTTAATATGTTACAAGAAGAGTCAGAAACAAACACCCAGCAATGTCCAAATGCAGACGCAATCTTCTAATTTACTGTCATACTCCTTATCTCTTTATTTAATAGTAAAGGAACGCAGTAGAACTTTAGGAGCAATATATTCTGAGTTGTATTCATGCTTGAAGTGATTTTCATTTACCAGTCCCCACGATCAACGAGTCAAATTCTGACACAGTTTTGAGCCGGCCAACATTTCGCAGCCTGATTAAACTTCCATTATAAGCAGGGGAAGGAAGATGTCTGCATAAACAGAGTGAGATAAGGAGGCTTGATGTCCTCAGATTGCTGTGAATGGTATATATGCAATCTCTTACACACGTCTTCACAAATTAATTAGATTTTTTGCATTTAATTTCAAATAATAAATGATTGATTTTCAGCTGATTCAGTTTCTTTGTCACTTCATCCGTTGCTGATATCAAGCAGACCGTGACCACCATGACACCTGTTCAGTGAGCCTGTTTACCTGGTGCTCTCGTGGAAACCTCCAAACACCAGCAGCTGCTTCTTGCTGAGGACCATCCGATGTCCACTGCGGCCCGATGGACCGCCCGGTGCCCTGAAAAGTAAAAACCAACATAACATCAGTACAGCAGCTGGACTTGAGACTCTGTATTTACACAATCCATCTATCAGCAACAACTTCCAATTACTGCATCTATGCTTAGCAGCCTTTGTACGCACTTGATGTTCTCCCAGGTGTGTGTAGCAAGGTGCAGTACCCAAAGGTCCTTGTAGTGATAGAACTGTTCCCCATTTGGAGAGGCAAACTCTCCACCAAACACCCAGAGCTGTCCCCCGCCCTGAGGAACTACCACCGCCTGAGTGGAGGAAAGAAAGGAGAGGGGGAGGAGTGAGGCGGGGGGGAAGAAGACGGCTGCAAAAACAGCACAAGATAAGACAGTTTGATGTCCTCAGATTTAACTGGTTCCCTTGTAAAAGGCTGTCTTGCTGTGATGATGTGCGATTGCTGATAAGTGTTAAAGTTGCCCTCTGATCTGTGCTACAGCAGACTGCCCCCTTGTGGCTGAAATGATAAATCACAACACTATGACAGCACAAATTTGACCCAGGTACTGGCTGTGTGGTGAAAAAGTGTTGTGTTTGCTGGTTTATCAAATGCTAAGAAACCCCTGAGATGTTTAGTTGTAAACTGTGTACCAAAAGACATTTAAGAGTCTTCATCTGGGATGTTGTGTACCTGATGAGAACAGCGTGGTGGAGGAGGGTTGGGGATTTCTGATTTAACCCAGGTATTCTTCCTGATGTTGTAGAAGAACAGATCGTTGTACAGATACGTCTGCAAAAACAGAAAACAACAGCAGGGTTTTTAAAACTGTCCACACAAAATCAGCCACGGAAGCCTTAGGCTCATATTAAAAGCATGTGACGCTTGCAAATAATTATAAAATTTTTAATTCGAAATCAACACACTGTGAAAAAAATCCAATCAGAAAGCGGAGGGTTGTAGTATGAAGTAAAAATAACCGGTGAGTGAGGTCTTTGAGCATCACAAAGACGCTCTCTCTTAACCTGCGAAAATCACCTTGGTAACTTCTGTTGAAAATGTTTAGTCTCTACTCTGATTGGTTGAAACTGATTGGTCAGTTGAAACACACAGCAGGTTCAAACTAGCATTGGCTGTCCTGACAGGTGCAGCAGCCTTTGAACACAAGATGGCCCATACTCGTTCTTTAGTGACACAGGTCGGTGTGATGACATTTGATGTTGTTGTAATAAAAATAATAAAGTGCAGCCCATGCAACAGGGAGAAAAATACATATGAACTGTTTCGCTGTGTAATTAGCTGCTCATTCACACTAGGAGACATATACTGAAGGTTGGTACACACGACTGAGCACTAATGCACAATATCATTTATTGGACTAATCTGCTACCTTCTTTCCATTGAAGAATTCTCCTCCAAACAGGATGAGTTCATCTTTCTCAGGATGTGCAGAGAGGGATCCATTCAATCTAAAAAGCATGAAGAGGTAAATCATCAAGCGATTCTGCTTCCTGTTCACTTCAATAGTCCCCGAGTCTTTTCTTTAGCACCACAGTCTGGCTGAAATGTGTTGTTTTGAATACAATCTCTGAACTTATACTGGATGGACTCTGGTGAAATTGCACTCAGTGCACTCATTACCGACTCCGTCAAAGGATGATTCAAATCCTTTTTTATTGATCCCTGAAGTTCTACTTTTGGACCGGCATCAAAATGAATGAATGAATGAATGAATTAAACTTTTTGTGTTTTTACTGCAGACTACGTGCACAGCTAACTAGCACATCCTTTGTACTGTGCAGAAGACTTGTGATGGTGTAGAAAACACTGGTAATAATGAAAACAAGTGGAAAGAGGCAGAAAAATGTCCTCACTGGTGCTAAACAGGAGCAAATCCCCCAAACTGTACTTTTTATAACATTGGAATAATGTTATAATGTACTAAATCTTTTAATTTCAGTGCATTTAATTTAATAAATAATGGATTTGTTCATTCATGACAGGGACTAGCAAAAAATTGAGTTGGCATTTCTCTTGTCTACATTGTAAGTCATTTGAGTGAATAATATAAAATCCAAAACTCTACGTTTTTTTGTAATTTTGACCACAAAACTAGGTCAAAACCACGATAAAAAATACAAAATTATAGAAAATTATATCTTTAAAAAAAAATCAAAGGTTGGGATCTGTGGTTGTTTTCTATCCCTCTTACACACTTTCTTTGGCATTATTTTGGTGATTTCTTGTGAATTTCTGTCACTGTGCATTCCTTGTTGATGTTTTGCTTCTCTCTTTAGTCACTCTGTATCTTTGATTCATTCATCTCTTTACGCACGTTTTTTGTTTGGTTTTTTTGCCTTATTTTGGTGATTTTTATGTGCAATTTATGTTAATTTGCATCTCTTGTTTTGCATCTTTGTTTGTGGGTCACTGTGATGCTGCTTATGACACTGAATTTTATTTATATTTTCCAAATATTGAGCCTGACTCTATGTTTTTCACCTCGGTGATGGAGGCGGACACGTCGTCTCGACAACCTGGGTTTTCTTTGCGTCCAGACTCTGAAACTCAGCGATCAGAGCCTCCAAATCATCCTGCAGGCAGAAAAGGTTAAACGGAGAAGAAATCAAAAACGCCTTTATGTGCTCATCTCATATTAAAGATAATTTGATTCAATAAATAAATAGAATAAATAAATAAATAATCTGCGAAACGTAAAAGGTTTGCAACAGGATAGGGCTTTCCGATTCATCCTATTTTACTTTGATTTAATTGTTACCTCTTCTCGTTTGGACCTTTTTGAAACCTTTTTCTCCATTTTGGCAGCTGTCTTCTCGGCTCCCTTAACCTTCTTCTCCTTCTTGCCTTTTTTCCCCATGGCTGCTCTATGAGCGGACAGTTACTCGTAAAATCTTCAGTTCTTTTGACTTCAGTGCCACATGGAAGCCAAAACAGCCTCTCACGCCGGATTTCGATGCTTTTCCTCTGACAACTGAGAGGTACTTCCGGCAACAAACCTGACGTCAGCACGCTGTTGGGATGTAACAGCGCCCTCAGTCGCGGAGGAGGACTACATAACCGATAAAGCGCTCATTCCCTGCCAAAATGAATCAAATAAACGCGTCATTAAATAAATAATGAAATGTGACACTAATTAATTTATTAAATGTTTAATTAATTCATTAATAAGTAACATATCAAACGCTTACAATGAAATTAATTGACATTTTATTAATTCTTTGTATATTTAATTAATTATCTCCATTTTAATGAATGAAAGACACATTTAATTAATTATTTAATGATGTATACATTTAATTTATTTACTACACCAGAAAGCTCCAGAAATCCTTTTCTGCATTTTGTCTGTGAAGGTTCTCAGTCATCCAGGTCATCGTAGTCAAAGGAGCTTGCAAAGAAAAGCGTCTGGACTTCTTTAAGTTGCTTGAAGACGTTTCACCTCTCATCCGAGAAGCTTCTTCACACCTTGGCTCAGGCGATTAGAGGATCATCAAGGGGTCCTTTTGTCCCTCTGTGGGGGGTTACTCCCACTAGGTTTATATCTGGGACTCTCCACCATTTGACCTTAGAACTGAAGAAGCTTCTCGGATGAGAGGTGAAACGTCTTCAAGCAACTGAAAGAAGTCCAGACGCTTTTCTTTGCAAGCTCCTTTGACTTTTCTGCATTTATTACTCCATCAATTTTGAAAGGACTGAACTGCAAAATGAAGCCCAAAACCACGACAGACCCTCTATCATGTTTTACAGTGAGTGTAGACACTCATTGTATTTCAAAGTTGTATTCATACTCCATAAGACTAAGTGCCATTCATTTTCAGTCCAGTTCTTGTGCAGTTTGACATACTTCAGCTTTCTCCCTGTTTTCTTTTCTCAAGAATGACTTCACTTCCACTGAGACCGTCACTTTTCAGCGAAAGGTCTCAAGCCCTGGATCAGTCTTTGCGGATTTCTTTTCCTATTTTTTTAAGTGACATGTTACTACTTTTATTCTCCAAATATCTAGTTTCCTCAAAATAAATAAATAAAACAATACACACATTGCTGAGGTATGCCAAATTTGTTTGGCTAAGAGCTGAATCATGTAGTTGGTGCAGGAATACTATTTAATGCTTGTCAAACTGTGGTGTTTTTGACAATTTGTGTAACTAAAGACATGGAAATTTGCATTTATAATGGATTGGATTTATATAGCGCTTTTCAAGGCACCCAAAGCGCTTTACAATGCCACTATTCATTTACTCTCACATTCACACACTGGTGGAGGCAAGCTAAGGTTGTAGCCACACCCGCCCTGGGGCAGACTGACAGAAGCGAGGCTGCCATATCACGCCATCGGCCCTTCTGGCCAACACCAGTAGGCGGTAGGGTAAAGTGGCATGGGGACACAACAACCAGGACAGAGAGCCCGGGGATCGAACCGGTTACAGATACGCTTCCCAACCCCCTGAGCCACGGTCGCCCCATTTTTGTGACATGCACAAAGTAAAGCATCTGAAGATGCACTTTAAAATTGTTTCTTTGGAAAGTTGTCTGTTATGTGTAGACACAACACTGCTTCATCCCTTTAGCCAGGTGTCTTTTTATGCTTGAAACAAAAAAAACTTCTGAAAATGATCATGTAAAGATATAAACTTTAAAAGATCATCAGAAAGTCTGGAGAACTATTATTCAAAACCACCTCAAAAGTCTGGCTCCTTGGAAGCAAAGTAAATTAATACGATGGATGGTTCAAGACAGATAGCTTCTCTACTCCAAGCTCTACTGGCTAATATTGTGTAGGTCTTCATCAAAGTCTGGACAGGGCACCGCTCATGGAGTCCTGAGGTAGGTTTGGTTGATGCCTTTGTGGACTCCTTGTATGCTCCTTACTGTCCTGCGCTGTCCTGTTAGTCTTCAGAAACGTTTAGATAAAGATAAAATATAAAATAAACTAAGAGTAAATGTGCACCAGTGGCAGAAAGTTTTTGAGGGACACGTGTAGACAGTCACCTGTTTAACATCACGTGTCTGTTTGTCTTTACTTTGTGTGGAATCTCACAGAGAGAAACTAATGGCCAGTTATTTGTCAGTTACAGTTTTTTCTGATTGCTTAAGCACATTTTTTGTAACTATTGGCTAATTTTGCAAAACTCTTCACACAAATAAGAAAACCTGTCACCCAAT
>NW_005187715.1:304847-306234 GCF_000239375.1 Pundamilia nyererei
AGACAGTTGGCAAATTAGTGTTAATGATAGCCATACATGTGTATACTTTTGCTAGGAGTGTGTTGGAAATTTGCTAATTGAGTGTTGTGCAGTGAATTGTGCCTACAGTTTTGCAAAGTGTGTGTTACAAAATTGCAAACTGAGTGCAAAGCAGTTTTTGTGCTTTTAGTTTTGCAAACTCAGTGAGTGGTTTTGCTACAAGTCTGAATAGTTTTAGAGATTGTGCTACAGGAATCACAGTTAGGGTTTAAGCATTCAGAAAAAACTATAAGACGTGGTCCCTCAGGTTGTCTACTAACCTTTCATTATGAACAGACTGCTCTCTGTGTCTTTTACTATTTACAACAACGGCACACAAGAGAGATTGTATCCAGTGTTCCTGTTAGTGGCATCGTTTGTTCACATTTGAACCCCAGTAAAACACACACCCCGGCTGCTCACAAAAGTAACAAAGACTATCAGTCAGAGCGAGTGGTGGGCAGAGAAGTCATGTGCTGCGTCTTTGTAGTCAGCTGATACTAGTGAGTATATGTGTGTGTATGTGTGTGTCTAGGTGTGGGTGCAAATGAGCTTTTGTGAGTATAGATGCTGGGAAGGAAAATGAATATCATAATATGCCGGCAGATGGTTGGAAAGTGCTGATAGCTGCAGCAGAAACTGGCCTTGATAAATAAATATGTCGCTTCTATCAGTCGTGTCTTCTATGTTTAATCACAGTGAACGGATAGGAAATTATTAGAAGGGATGGAGATGAGAGATAAAACTTCCATTTAATCAGTGGTTGTGGAAGGTATACGTGGGAGCAAAGAAACACACAGCTGTCCCCTTCTGACAGTTTGCAGTGCTTTCCATTTTTAAATTGTCTCTGTCACAGTGTGATTTTTTTTTTTAATTACCTAATAAAAAATTATTATTTTTTACTTAAAATAGAAATGTATTTACTTTTACTTTTTATGAAAAAAAAATCAATACGAATTTGGTTTTACATCTCTGTAATATTAAATAACGTTAAACTTGCCCCCCGCCCTTCCTACAGCTTTTGTTTTATATTAAATGAATAAATATCACATTAGAAACTGCAGCCAACATGTTGTTTCACTGCTGCCTGAGTCAAAGGCAGGTCAGAGGTGTTTACAGTTTTTTCTGAATGCTTAAACCCTAACTGTGATTCCTGTAGCACAATCTCTAAAACTATTCAGACTTGTAGCAAACCACTCACTGAGTTTGCAAAACTAAAAGCACAAAAACTGCTTTGCACTCAGTTTGCAATTTTGTAACACACACTTTGCAAAACTGTAGGCACAATTCACTGCACAACACTCAATTAGCAAATTTCCAACACACTCCTAGCAAAAGTATACACATGTATGGCTATCATTAACACTAA
>NW_005187715.1:307148-320501 GCF_000239375.1 Pundamilia nyererei
ATTGGGTGACAGGTTTTCTTATTTGTGTGAAGAGTTTTGCAAAATTAGCCAATAGTTACAAAAAATGTGCTTAAGCAATCAGAAAAAACTGTAATTATCTCCACCTCGGGCCATAGCAGGAGAGCATCACACATAATATCACACAGTTTCCAACCAGCGAATTAACATAAACTCAAGATGTTTTTACGTCACACTCGCTACACACTCACTACTGAAACATTTCACAGGAGTCATGTGAGGCTCCACGAGACTGGGCCTCTGAGCAGTACTGGCTTCCAGACCTTTGTAGGCAGGATGCATTTCAGCACCCAGCAGCCAAAGATGTGCCTTAGAGGTCTATAAGTGGTGGTGTGATCAGGATGATGAGGATAATCCTCAGTGCAACATTCTGGGTACAAGTGCAGCACACTGCTAAATGTGTTTTGTGTTAGAAATATGTTTAGAGTTTTGGTAAATGAGAGATTCAGATTTGCAAATGGTGTGCTAACCAGATGAATAGTGTTTAAGATTTTGGCAACTGTGGGATTGATTTGATGAAAGAGTTCTCATAGTTGACAGTTTAGGTTTTACAGTGGTTTAGCAATTCAGAAAAAGTAATGTTTTATTGTTGGGTCAAGTTTACATACATTGACTTGACTTATCACGGTTTGGATTTGTTTTATTTGAGCTAACATTGACTGTCTTAGCGGATCTTGGGCATAGACTGTATCGAAAAGATGGACAATCGGAAATGCCTTAAACCAGCATTCTTTTTTCAAAAGGCCAGCAGGGGGCGACTCCTCTGGTTGCAAAACGAAATTGAACTGTCTGAGAAAACGATCCTACTCCTCACTCGATCTGTGACATCATTAAACAATTTTTCTGAGAGGTTTATGGTCTCAGTCTCCAGTTTCACACCTTGTTTAAAACAACATAATCTTCATTTTGTAAATTATGATTCCAATTAGAGTAAAAAACAAACAAACAAACAAAAAAGATAAAGACAAGAATGCTGCAGGATAAGTAAATAATGTTGATCAGAGCATTAAGTCTTTATTCACGTCTACACCGAGATGGCGAGCACAGACTTCACAATAGGACTTCATCAACCGTGAACTTTTACCCTTCTTCTTAAACTCATTTAATTTAATATATTGGCACATCCTTTCTGAGAATCACTGGATCTAATTCTGCTTGATTCGGGATGATTTAACATAACTTCTTAACACATGTCCATGTTCCCATGTGACTCATCGCCCAGGCTCTGGGCGATGAGTCACATGGGAACATGGACATCTTCTCTTTGATGAACAGATAAGAACAGATGGCTGGGTTGCACCTGTGTCCCTCGCACACACATGCACAAACACACAAACACCGCTGTGGCTCAGAATCATTGCGTCAATACTGCCAGCGGCATGGAACTGTTTGCCTGTTAATCTGAGAGTCTGGCCGTGACTGAAGCTGCAGGGAGGTAATAAAGGAGAGCTGTGATGAGATGATCCAAAATGTTGACAGCTGAAAAGATAGGAAATGACCCCTGCTGTGATTATAAAGGAGGCTTCAAATAGACGCTGCCGCGCACACAAACATGATTTACGATGCGTCATGGAAAACTGATATCATTCTCCTGAAACAAAACGAATCAAACAAAGCATTCATCTCATATATCTCAGTTTGTAACCCTAACCTAATCACAAATAGAATCAAGTTTTATTCTGAGCCCCTTGTTCTGGCTGTTTGTCACCGTTTGCCCTATGAAACATTTGTTCACTTGCTATTTTAACCCGACAGCACCTCTGAATTGCTCCACGACTGGAGACGGCAAAAAAATCGTCTCCTTTGTTGTTGTTGTTTCACGCCTCAGTTCAGGTGTTAACATCTAAACCAAGCACCACGCTAGATTTGACTAATTTAACTGAAAGCAGCAAACTGCACACTAAACAATAGTTGCTGTTTTTTTTAAACTGCAGTTCCTCTAATGACCAGTTGAGGTTGGTTCCATCAACGTCCATATTTTAAATTCCTCAACTTCATCTGTGGAAATAATATTCTCACAGCTGTTAATTTTTGTTAATCTTGTTTGTTTTCTTTTTTTCCTCTAAGAAAGATTTAAATAGATTTAAATAATGTAGTGTGGCCACTTTGAATACAAGGACTGAAGAGCAGCTGATAGCAGGATGTCTGCTTCTGCGTAGAGCAGGGGTGTGCAACTCTACGCCTCAAGGGCCGTCGTCCTGCAGGTTTTAGATGTGTCCTTGGAGGCCATTCTCATTCCCAATGCGTAATATACCGACGATTTGTCACGTCCCGAGGAATCCCTATGATACGCGCTGGGTTGTGAATGAAATCCAGTAGAATGACGCTCCCGGCGGTAACACACATTTCAGCTGTGTATTCCAGCCCTAACCTTAATCTTAACCCTAACCCTAACCGTAACCTTATCCCTAACCTTAACCACAACCTTAATCATGTTAGATAGTGTTTTCCAAAGCAATTCATGTTGAGAAAGTAAAATAAATGTACATGTGTAGATTCAGTCCAAACAGTTCTCATGTTTCTTCCTTTTTCCGAACGCGTAACATACCGACGATTTGTCACATAGCCTAATATGTTACACTTGGAGAGTGAGAACGTATTGGTCCTTGAGCCAACAAGCTGATTTAAATGGCTAAATTACCTCCTCAACATGGTGATGAACTAATCATTTGATTCAGGTGTGTTGGCCCAGGGTGAGATCTAAAACCTGCAGGACACCTGCCCTTGAGGCCTGGAGTTGGACACCCTTGGTGTAGAGGCAGGATTCGAGCTATTCTTGAACCATTTTGCTCTTTTCTGTCATTTTATATCCCTTTGTGCCAATTTTGTCCTTCTTCCCACTAGATTTCCTCCGTTGTTTTAAGTATCTATGTGTTGTGTTCAGTTATTTGTGACTATGTAACTTTCTGTAAATTTTTTTTATGAGGAAATGTACAGTTACATATTTAAGTTTAATCAGTGGTGTGAGAAGTACGGTGGCTTCACACTGTCTCGTGCCATTTATCAATGTATTCCTTAAATTATCGAGCTCTCTGAGGACCAAATTGTACCTTCAGACAAGTTAGTGAGATGTAAAACCTGAGATGACTGATATGTCTTACATGTTACTCTGCTTATTTCCTCTTTCCCTGCCTTTCTTCCTGTCTTTCTCTACAACATAAAACATATTTTTCTCATTTTATATAAACAGCTTTAATTTGACATCTTTCCCCATCTGCTGATCTTAATCACATTTTTCTACCAAAAACTTTGGAATTTTATATTTCATCTACATTTCCACTTTTTTTTTTTTGTTAAAAGAATTCTGTAGTCAAAAATACATTTACTCTGCACTTGCACCTCTGTTCCTTTAAACTTCAGAAACAATAGAGAAAGACAAACACAAGTGAGTATTTGATCCCAGTGTTCCACCCAGTGGGTGTGTCTGTGTGTAATCCACTGTCTGCGGACGTTTCAGCTTGTGTGTGACTGTTTATATGGGGAATTGAAAATCAGAGCTTACACCTGTGAGTGTTCCCCTGTTGTGTGGACTCAGACTGTTTGTTGAACTGCAGTCACTGCTCTATTGGGTTTCCTCTCACACCCTTTATCAGACGCCGTGGACTTGATGTACTGTTGTAGTTCTAAATAAAAGTGTGTTGCTTTACACAATGTACTGTACATTTGTTTATCAAAAGCAACTGTGAAAATAAAGGTTACTACACAGCTGTCGTGGCAACTTCAACGCAGAACCTTCATTTATTCAAATTTCTTCATAATACCAAATATTTTCATCATCAAAAGGTTCATATCACTCAACAACACACACATGCAGTACAGCATTCAGTAAATACATAAACAGCAGTTAAACACAGTGAGCTGGATTCACAAAAGAACTAGAAATGTCATCTTATGTTGGCTACAACATCTAGGCTGGTCAACGAAGGGAATGATCACAACGGAGTGGTGCCAAGTACCCCAGTTGTTTGGTTTTACCAAGCAGTATAAAACTGATCAGTGCCTATTAATGTTGTAAATCTGGCTATTTTAACATTGGAACGTATTGTGATTGACTCATGTTTAGAGATTCAAGTGGATATTAGAGGAACTGCAGTTTTTGGCTTCTGTGTTGGCTTCGTTTTGTAGGCTTTGGTGTTGCCGCTTGGTTTGGGGAGACAATTAGGGGGAAAAAGGGGGGGGGGGGGGGGGGACACACAGTATAAGACACAAGAAGCACTGGCAACACTCAAGATGTGAAATATTCTTAATACTTTAAGATTTAAACTGGGGCGGGGGGTGCTTCAGGATAATGGGGTGTGTGGTCCATTGCTACGAGAGATTCGGTCCCTGTACGAGCATTCAGGGCACAGCAGTAAGTCGGACTCTTTCCCATAAGGTGTTGGACTATACCAGGACTGCCCTTTGTCACGAGGACCTCTATGAGCAAGCACTTGGCGACAGTGGGAAGGAAAAACTCTTTTGTTTGTTTTTTTTACAGGAAGAAACCACTGGCAGCCCCAGGCTCAAGAAGGGGCAGCCATCTGTTGTGACCGGCTTGTGATGAGATTTTTAATGAAATATTTAGATAATTAAACACAAAAAGTCCACAAATGCATGTAACTATTCAAATTTATAGCAAATTTAAATACCATTAAACTGTATACATTTGGATTTGGTGAATTAACATTGATTATATAAAAAATAAATAAATAAATAAAAACTTAATGTAGCCTGAAATCAAACAGATTTGAATTTAGTTGAATAAAATAATCTAAGTAGAGCTTAAATTCTATAAAATAAATGATTAAATCTTCCTTAACCAGCCATACACTTACTGCCGACTGCACCACATGACCGGCATCTGGCTGTTTCCCATGAGCTAATTACTGTTGGAGATACAACTTTTGATAACTGTGAAGTTACATGCAGGCGATGTATGTGATACATGAAATAGATGCAAGCACAGAACATCTTGTCGTATTCGCAGGAGGACGATGAATAGGAAAATGAAAAGGTGTCACAGTCTGGCTGAAGCTGACTGTGTGCGAGTGAGAAGGAGGACCCAGGTGCAGACATGGAAGGAGACAGAACTGAGTTTAAAGAAAAGGCGAGCTGTTTATTAGGCTGAAAAAACATAACTACAAAAACAAAGCAGGGCGAGAACTAAAACTAAAACCTAAAATGGGAAAAACTAAATTGTGACGACTACGACAAAAGTGACATGAACATGACTCTAAATAGGTGCATGCAAGGAACTATGAAGAGGGAACATGAACATGCCCTGAACAGAATCATGAAAGAATTTAAACCTGAAGTAACGTGGAGGGAGAAAAACAGACAACCTGACAAAGACTGAATGAAAACACACAGACTAAATACACACAGGAGGTATTCAGTCTGTGGAAACACACGGGGGAAACAGCTGACTGGAATAAACATAATGACGCCACAGGGGAAGTAAAATTAAACACGTTAATGGTAACACCAGACTCTTCAAAATAAAACATGAAACATGGAGAGACGTAGACATGACCACACGAGCAAGACAATTAGAACATAGAACATGCGGAGAGCCAAACTCACAGGCATAATTGAAAGTAAAACACTGAGACCACACAGAGGACAAGAAAATAATCGTAAAAAAGGACTAGACTAAAACTCAAGGCAAACTAATAATAATACTAGAACTTAGCAACCTTTCAATATAACATAAGAAATCAAAAATACAAAAATAAACTCAAAATGATGGGTCACAGACCCAGATCCTGACAAAAGGATTTATAATAGATCCTTCTTAAAAGCATCTAAATGTATGTGCCTTATCTCATCCCTGTTAATATTCAGACACAGAAAGCTATGTACGCTACAATCATGAATTTATTATTAGTATTAAGCAGTATGGATGTGATTTACTATACTATCATGTTTTGAGAGAGTGAGTACATTTGGGGATATTGTGTCATTACCAGAGAGACAAAATATCTAGGGTTGTTTATGACTTATGGGGTCATAGATAAGAATATGCTCAGTCATCAGTGGTGATTTCAGGGCATTTTCAAGGATGCAAGGGAGTTCTCAAAGACAGTATAAAGTGTAAGCTGTCATATAATGCAGATCGCTGTGAGACTCCCCATGTTTGTGTTTTGACCCTCCTGTTACTCATTTTACAAGTCAGCCTTTGAGCTGGTCAGTATAGAAAGTCATTCGTGAAATGAATAATCTAAAAGGACGAAGAAGTGGAAGGATGGATATTTGGGTATCCTCATCCTGGCTGGGGTCTATAAGTCAAAGGATGAATTAACAGCAAGTCTCTGGGATGTAGATATATATATATATTTATATATTTATTGTGTCAAAATATTCTGAAGACTTCATTTTTTCGACCTGATAATTGAAAGACACTGTCAGATGAGAGATAGACAAGCTGGCAGCTATAATTACTCCATTAAAAAAAACATTCATAATGTAAAATACATTTTAAAAAATCAATGTCATGAAAAAATATTATATTGTATATGTAGGATGTTCCAATGTGCATTAAAAAATTTTCAACTGGAAAGTGAAAGTTGCTATCCCTCCTCATTAGAAGCTATGATCTGTTCGGCTCCCCCTATCCCTAAACATGAGTTTAAGAATCCGGTAGTCTCTGATACAATTAAACTCTCGACTCAGATAAGGAAACATTATGGAAGGAAAGAAGCTTCCATACTAACTCCACTCATGAATATTTATTCATTAGTAAGGTTTTTCCCACATTCCTTTTTTTTTTCTTGCATGTCCCGTTTGGCTCTTTTGCCATCAGAATTGTTGTCTAAAGGCGAAGAAAGATGCCCAACAGATTTACTTTACCAAATTGACCATCCCAGCCTTGCCGTAATGGTCCATTTGATTCACCTTTTATTGTTTATTTTATTTTCAATTGCTGAATACGAAAGAAAGAAAGAAAGAGGGAAAGAAAAACAGCTGAGAAGAGGGACGGGGGAGAAGGGCAAAAAACAAAAACCAACAGAATAAGCAGGAAAAAAATGCATATATCGATCACCTGGATCACCTGCTGAGAAAGAAAAAAGAAAACAAGCAGAAGAGAACAAGAGTAATAGAATAAACAACATCACAATGATATATGGGAATATGACAGTAAATATTAAACATTATTGTGCAGCACGTAAGATCGAGAGCACAGTGTGCTTTGAGGTAGGAACCAAAAAGGGTGTAGTTTGTGGGTGTGATCACCCGTGTCTATACCTGTGAGCATGGACGCACTTGTTTTTTTTTTAAAAGGTTCCTTCATGTAATGATCTGCTAGAGGGTGTGGGGGAGTCCACCAGGGCATGAAGCAGGTATGGAGGAGATCAAAACTCCAGACATCCAGAGGCCCCCAGAACACAAGAGACCAAGGAAGACCAACAGAGGGGCAGCCGCGCCACTGTCCCAGAAAGAGCTGAGGAGAGTCCCAGATGAGGGGTCATTCAGCAGCCGCAGAGCAGAAGCCAGGGGGGGTTGCAGTGACGTGCCCGTGAGCTCCGACGGCAGCCAGCTGCGCCTGAGTGACCGAGCCCCAGGCCGAGGGGCCGGGGGCACCCCACCTCCGAAGTGGCCCGAGCGAGCCCCAGGCTCCAGGCCCCGATAAGCCGGTGTGTACCTGGACGCCCATCCCTGGACACAAAGTACCACCAACGCACCGATGTCTGAGGGAGTCCGCCACCGGCAGGATAGGCCTCCAAACCTTGGAGGGCCTGAGATGTCCCCAGAGAGGTGGCGTCTGATACCCAACCTGACATACAGACACAGACAAACAGGCACACACAGGTTTTTCCCACATTCCAGCAATTGCAAGAAAAATTAACTTGCATAGTAACGACTTCTTTAAATAGTTACAGATCAGAAGCTTTGTAAAGAGTCTCCATCCTTTCCAGATCGACCCCCAGACTCTACCTTAGATAACTTATTCCAGTTTGATCCACTCAAAAAAGGACTAATAACAAAAATTCACAATATATTGTCACAACTGGATGGTACTATTACGCTTGACCTTATGTAAGAATCACAATGGACAAAAGCCCAAGAAAATGTACATTCTTCTTCTGTATGTATCCGTCACGGACTCTTACAGTTTAAAGTGCTGCATAGACTCCATTTATCGAAGTTGAAACTGTCAAAAATGTTCCCCAATGTAAACTTGTCCTGTGAAAGATGTAAACAGCAACCTGCTTCACTGGCACATATGTTTTGGAATTGTCCCTGTATAACAACATATTGGAATAATGTTTTTCAAAACTTGTCTAAGATTCTGACAAAAACACTTAAGCCAGACCCAATTTGCACTTTATTTGGAGTGAAGCCGGTTGTTGTAGATTTGTTAACCAACCAAAATAATGTAATACGTTTTGTGACGCTGCTAGCACGCTGTTTAATTTTACTAAACTGGAAGCAAAGAGTGCCTCCTATCAAATCAGCATTAATAAGATGTAATGAGACATTTGCAACTGGAAAAAATTAAATTCCTACTAAGGGGGAAGCTGGAAGAACGGTAGAAGTAGAAGGGTATTAACACAAAATAAAAGTCCTTAAATGGCACTGGGGAAATCAGTCAATACCGTAACAAGGGATATGAAGGGAAATAAAAACAGAAAAAAGGAGCTGTAGTAAACTGAAAACAGGGAATAGAGTAAAACCCAGCTTTCAGATGCAGCTTTACAACAATAACCAAGAACCATGAAAAAGACCATGGCACCTCATGAATGGAAATCATTACATTTGAGTATATGCGATGGACAATAGATACACGCAATAATAATCTCACTTCAGAGAGTAATTATTTAAACTGTACAATATACAATATAGTTCTTAATGTGTGGAAGGTCATGGGCTTACCAATAAACTGAAACTGGAACTTAGTATGAAAATAAAAAATCTACTGTGGTGGTTCAGGTAAAATTACAAAAACTGTGTCATTTTTCAAAAAATTATGGACCTGATTGTGGTTCCAACTTACATTAAAAATAAAGAACGAGTTTGTTAGTTTGTCTGTTACAACAGAGTCACATATAGGAAGCAGTAAAAACACGATCTCGACCTACTAAAGTGGCAGTAAATTTTGTTGCAACCAGAGTAACTGAACGCTTGTTTTCACCCTTGCACACACACACACACGCACACACTGGTGTTTGACCAGGTGTGCCATGATCAGCTCTGACACAAACACCTCGCTCCCTTTCTCAGGCATGGATACACAAGGTGAACCGAGGCGTCTCTGCAAAATATTGCACAATAGATGATATCTGCTTTATAGATTCTGCTGGGAAAATTATTTTATGAGTATTTTTTTACAATACCCACTTGTACGTTTATGAATTTCAGGATTAGTGCGACATGCAGTGGATGTGTTTCTGCATTCATATAGGCAATATAAAGGCAACAAGATTAGTAGGAACTTATTAAAGAAAATAATCCTTTATGACTCAGAACACAAACTTGTAAAAACCATTCAGGAAGCTGAGTTCAGTGATCCCGCTTATCACCACTTGTGCTTATGCTACCATCAGCTGATTTCAGTTTGTATGTGAAATACAATAGTGTAAAATAGTGCCATATTCTGCAGCATTGATGTGGACATTTTATTTTTTATTGCACAAAAAGGCAAGAGTGTAATGGTGAAGTGCAAACTGCATCCAGGACAGAAACAACTGCATTATGCTGCTAACACAACTTTGGCTCTTTACAAGCACCTGCACAGGTAGCATGCTAACACTAAGCTAGCTAAGAACCCAGAGTGGTGATAAAGCTGAGTGAATGCTGACCCCAGCCCAGCAGCCAGACCCTGAGATCCAACAGGTAACAAAACTAATGAGCAGATAGTGTGCAGCTCCCGTTTCTACCTGTTCATGTTTTTAAAGTAGAGTCACTGTGACGAGCGCTTTAGTCTGTTTGTGCTGGTTTTCATTTTTGCTGTAGGACTGTGGTCTGTCGGTTTATAGTGTTAAATGGTAATTATGAGACATTGTGTTTCAGGTCATTTTACAGAGAAATCTGAAAGTAATGTAGCAAGTAGTATAATGGATTACTTTCTCATGGGAGTAACTGAGTAACATACTGCATTACTTTAGGTCAGTGTTCTGGGTAATATGTGTAATACATTATTTTTATTGAGTAATGACCAAAACAGTGATTGGCACAAACATTTGGTCATACAGCAGGCAACTGATTTGCAGGAATGTAATGTCTGTGCTGCTTAGCGATGGTGGTGACTCTTAAAGTGCACCCAAAGAGAATAAGCGATATTGATAATGGAATCGGAATCGCTAAATTCGTATCAATTCCTATTCCCTATATTTGACACTCAAATCTTTTAGTATGTAGAGAAGTTCTTGTTCAACTCAAAGACCACCCCTCCACCACCGTGCTGACAGTTGCTATGAGACAACCTGTGTTTGGTTTTCACTGAATGCGTCTTTTATATGTCTTTCTGATAATCTGTCACTCAAGTGTATTTGATCAGCAGCAGCTGAGGGTGTACTTAGTTTTTGACACACTGCTTCTGCATTTATTCTTAATATTTGTTTAAAAAAATGACTCAATGTAATATGTCGTGTGGTTCACCTTAAGTTGTATATATCTAATTTTAAGACCTGCAAGAGATGACCTTTATTATCTCCTGACATGTACAACTGTAGAATACTGCTCTAGTAAGTAAGTAAACTTTATTTATTAAGCGCTTTTCATAGACAGGCAGTCACAAAGCCCTGTACACAAAAGGCTAAAATAAACAGAACGTTAGGTACCTATATAGACAATACAAAAGGTTAAATGTAAATGAAAGTTTAAGATTTCAAAATAAATTACATATCAGGACATAAATATTACTTCTTTGTAGTGTTGTACAGGGTTCAGAGGTTCAGGTATCCATGCCTTACCTTTACCACAAGCCTGTAAAGTGACCTCGGAGCCGTCATCCACTTCCACTCCTGGCTGCATTGCATGTTCTGAATGCTTGAGAGGATTATGTTTGTTTGAACATCAATCAGCTGTGTGTCATGTTAACCTTAAAGACCAAACATCCTGCTGTAATCTAGCACAACGGTTTACTGTCAGTACGCATTCACAGAACTATCCACAGCAGCAGCAACAGTTATTTAACACCTACATGATCTTTGTACCATTAGCTTTTTAACTCCATCTAAATGTTTCAGTGAGTGTCTGTTAATATGATTGTGTAGTATTTTGTAGTCTTGTGAAGTCTCTTTTTACTTTGTCCTGAATAAAAACAAAAAACACAAATTCTTACAAAAATAGAAAAGAAAAACTTGAAACAGCAGCACAGTCGTTAATGTTGCTTTTTAACCCCTCGTGCGCAAAACATGCCTTTCAGACTAGCTTTCAAAGTAAATGTAATTAATTCAACTAATTAAACGTCCAACATCCATTCAGCTGTAGTCTGCACACGGGGCCAAAAGCGGGGTGAAGGAATTTCCGACTTCTTGAAGATCTTTGACGGATGCTGGAGCACGTGAACATGGACCGGTCAAGAGTTTGAAAAGAAGCAGAGTGAAGCCTGAAGAGGCACTTTGCAGATATCCAACAAGCAGCAGGGAGACCAAACATGGCAGCCTCTTACTTCCTGCCCATCTACTCCTACCAAGCTGAATGAGAGGCTATTCAAGTGCTAAACAAAGGAAGCAAGCTTAAAGGTACAACCTGGATAAGGGGACCAGGAACCAGTGATTTGGTTCAAAAAAATAAATAAATAAATAAATAACTTTATCAATAAACAGCATTACTATTATTAGTGAAGGGTTTAAAGATGTAGATCTTCCAAGGTTACATTTTAACCATGTTTGCGCCATGCTAGTCATCCACCACTTTGGGTTTTTTTTTTTCCATGGAAATATCAACATGCTGGAGTTGCTCTTGTTTCCCCAAGAAAATAAAAAAATCAAACTTTCTGTTGTTACGCTGGCCTCCTTTCGAAGTTTATACAGATGCTGCCAGTGTTACACCTGCTAACGTCAGACACAGGAGGAAGCACGCTGATGTCTGTTTGGCTGGTTTGCACAAGTCCAGCATGAAAGCCCTCAGGTGCTGGCAATGGGATTTTATGATTGTGTCAGCGTTTCTCTAGTTAATGTTTTACTATGTTTCAGGAAATACATTTATTGTATTAAAATACAGTAAGGACCGAATGTAATTTTAATAACAACAAATCATGCAGCAAGCCCACTGCACATGGACGTCCTAAAACAAGGTGTTTGATCATGTAAACTGGAAATTTAAGGGTTAAATGCAGGGATGGGAAGTAATGAAGCACAAATAGTCCGTGACTGTACTTTGGTAGAATTTTCGGGTATCTTTCCTTTACTTAAATATTTATTTATTTTACTGTATGTGTACTTTATAGTCTTTATATTTTATCGGGGTTATGTTATATTAGGGTTGTAAAGTTGGCCGGAACGAGCAGAGGTGTGGCCTTGGTATGATGGCATTTAGCTATGGCTGCAGAAGGAAGAAATGCTTTTAACTGTCAGCAGAAGTGGCAAATAGCAAACTACAAATACTTCATTACTGTACTTAAGTATAATTGTTAGTTATCTGTACTTAAGTAGTTTTTCCCCCCCTCTCTAAATTTTAACACTAATATCTGTACTTTATACTCCTTACAAATAAATGAATGCAAAGAAAGCTGAGAGGAGCAAACGATGAAAACCAAACAAAACAGAACACAAGACTGGAAAAAAACCTCAAGATTTATTTGACAAGCACTTTTCACAAAATGCCCTGTAAACAAATTAGAGCGACTAATAATACACATCAAAAGTTTGCTACAAATAAATAAAGTTCCTACAGTCGCATTTATGTTAGTTTCTCCATCAGCTCTGAGCGATGGCTGGAGTGTTAGAAGGCTCTAACTCTATAACATACACATCACTCCTCCTGGATCCACCGCTGCCATGGTAACCTGTACTTTTGGTCCTTTTTCCAGGAGGAGCGGGGTGGACACTAATAATGCAGCTCTAGTTTTCTGTTTGTAACTTTTACTGTGCGTGAAATACAAACAAAAGACGAGGATGAAAAATGAAAAACTAGCAGTTATATTGTGATGTGAAAACGTGCTGCATCTCTCAACAAACCCATTATAAAAATAAAAACATCAAACTTCCTCTCTGACAGTCTGGGTATAACTAGGCAGAAACTCCTGTGTCACTTCACTTTAACGGTCCCAAAATACAAAAATGGAGCAGGACTGCATGGAATAATTTGGAGGGGAGCATTTAAGCTTAACACACACACACACACACACACACACACACACACACACACACACACACACACACACACACACACACACACACACACACACAC
>NW_005187715.1:320521-321725 GCF_000239375.1 Pundamilia nyererei
CACACACACACACACACACACACACACACACACACACACACACACACACACACACACACACACACACACACACACACACACACACAAAACAAAACTGCATTGTTTCTGTCTTTCCATTCTAACCTCGTGCTGCGAGTGTTACATGGCTTTACTGCAGCATGTAGTTGGAAACATTGCCTCAAACACTTTCAGTGCGATGGAGTAAAAGCAGCACTCTGGGAGCCAGGCTCAGTTATCCAACATATTGATCACTGACATCAGTGACAACCCCACCCCCGCCCTAAAAAAAACAAAAAAAAACAAAAAACAAAACAAAACACAAAAAGAACAGCAGAAAGGTTGCACATTTTGACCCACTTTACAGAAAATACTATTTCCCATGGGCACTTCTGTCAAGCTTAACCACATGAGGATTTAAAAGACACTTCAGACACAGAAGTCCTATGAGGAATCAGTAGACTGCACATTTTTTATACTCGGAGATAAATTTAAGTCGGGCTTTGGTTAGCCAGACAAACGAAACATACATTAGGTTTAATTTACTGCCCGTTTACCCGATATAAAACCACAGCAGCAGGCCTACATGTGAGAGGACGTCAGCACTCTGATCGTCTTTAAATATTTCAAAAAAGGAAAAAAAGCACAGCCTCTGTTCAGCTTTGTGCACAGACGCACAACATGCCAGGTCAAATAACCAACACTGAGAGGCAGACAGATGCTTACTGTCAAAAGCACAGCAGCACAGACAACAACACAACACTGAAATTGTAAAGACTGCAGGAGCAAAACAGAGTGTGTAGTGATATCCAGCAACAACTTCCTGAAGGGAAAAGTTGTTGTTGTGTTTGTTTGTTGTTTATTTTGACAGCTGGTTCTGCATCAGCGCCCACCTACGCTCACCTTCATCTGCAACGTAAAGGCACCGCTAAATACAACAGGTTTCTGGTGACAGCAGATTAGACGTATTCACAGAACAATTAGTGAAAATGTAAAAAAAAAACAAAACAAAAAAAAAACAGTTCTTGTTTTATAAAAAGAAAAGAAAAAAAGAAACTAGAAATTATTGACACTAAGAGGGTCAAATAACCCCAAAGAATGACAATGGCTGTTTAACTTCAGATGTTTTCATCAAGTTCATATGAGGTGTGTGTGAGAGTGAGAGAGAGTGTGTGTGTGTGTGTGTGTGTGTGTGTGTGTGTGTGTG
>NW_005187715.1:321745-334515 GCF_000239375.1 Pundamilia nyererei
TGTGTGTGTGTGTGTGTGTGTGTGTGTGTGTGTGTGTGTGTGTGTGTGTGTGTGTGTGTGTGTGTGAGTGAGAAAAGCATTAACGGAGTTCAAACATCATCAGTTATGATATCTTAGCCCAATCGTCTTGGCCTTTTGGCTGAAGTAAAAGGGCAACTTGGTTTTTAGGACTGCTGAGGCACAACTTCCATGAACTTCTGACACAGAGCTGTGGTCGAGTCTGAAAAACAAACATCGGAGACGGTTAATCATCACTTCACCTAAGTTTCCACCCAAACAGAGCTCAAATACACCGACTGCATCCCAAGTCCCATTTATCTGTCCTTAAAGGCCACAGCGGCGTTCTTATTTCCACTCAGGAGAGCTATGAGTGAGGCAAACATGAGATCACCACTAATAAAAACCTTTAACAGGGACCTCCTTCAGATTTAGCAAACCGAGTCTAACCCTGAACCCTGAACTGGGTTTCAGGGGCCAAAACAGCTGAGGTCACCTGGAGTTAAACATTTAACTCAGCGATGAAAGAAAAAAAACCAAAAAAAAACTTGGATATAAATCAAGAGCAAAGCAAATGTTCAAATGAATGGAGCTGAAATATGAAAGCCTATCAGTGTGGACCAACACCATATCTTTCTTTACCCAACGTAAAGCCTTGAGATGATAAATCTGAAATCCTACCAAATTTTACATTTGATTGTTAAATGTTATTATTTAGCTGGAAACTGACAAGGACAAAATGCAGCAGCTGAAGAGAGAAATACGGATCAACACACCAAAGGCATAAACCTAAAATATTAATCAGCAGCAGAACGGAGGACAATTTTAAAAAGTTTCAAGAAGAAAAACTTGTCATGTTTTTATTGAACCTAGCATTGAAACTTTCACGCAGAACTTGAGATAAGTAAAAATCAACTGAGTTTATATTAACCTCATAGGACCTGGCGTCCACATACGTGGACATCACATTTTGGGTTATTTAGACCAAAATACTCAATTTTGCTCTACAAGGGCCTGATATCCACTTACAAGGACATTATACTGCTACTGTCCTATCAAAATGTTAAACAAATATCCTCATATGTGGCTCTTATTTTTCTTAAAAACAAAAATAAGGTAAAAAAAATAAATAAATAAGTAAATAAATCTGGAAATTCTTTGTTTTTACATTCATCGGGCCCCAACATGCCCAAATATGAAAGAGAAATTAAAAATGCATGCCGTGGAAGAGTTTGGGTCTTAGGAGGTTAATGCACAAATTAAAAGCGCACACAAAAACAGGTGGAATAAAATGCTCCAAGTAACATATTCATAGACAAGGGGGAGGAGTTTGTTTTACTTACGGATTCCATTTCGCAGCCACTTGGGTTTAGTCTGCCACCACACACCAATAAAATAGACGGGCAGTCCAGTGCCGATGATCCCAAAGCCGATGGCGCACTCGACTGGAGTCTTCCAGAAGGAGACGATGATAAGAAAGAGGCAGGCTAACACAAAGCTCACTGGTAGCAGAATGTTCACCTGCAGGGAGAAGCACAAAAACTCATAACTGAGTGTTTGCTGAGAAATAACGCCGCTGTAAGCCACTTCTGCATTGGCTCGATGTTTTAGAGTCAGCGCGAAGTGACCCAAAACTACAGTTCCTCCATGAGCCACTTGAGACAGGCTCGCAAAAGGAGTCAAAAGCTCCTAAAATACCCAAATTTGTAGCAGGAAAAAGAATATTTGCAATATGCTACAAAAAACAGTTATGACGTAAACTGTTTTACAACGTATCCACCTGGATAACTGAGCTACGGGCGTGGCACCACTTAGCCAATATGTGTGTGTCTGCATTGCCCCTATGGCAGCTACAACATTAGCACTCCACCATTTCATCCACATAAGGTGGCAGTGGCTCAAAGGCTCAAAATCCAATCCTAAACCAATGAGGGACATCATGGTGGCTAAATCCATCATTTATACTCTATGCACAGAACCTATGGCCATCTTTTATATACAGTCTTTGTGATATCTAACCTGGCCAAGCTAGATGCAATAAGACAGGATGCTCCCTATTATGTATGCTAGATAAACTCATTTAACCACTAGTGTCAACTAATGGACTCTTCCATTAGCACCCTTCAGTTGTAAAAATCATCAGCCAAGTAAAATATCGAATCACCGCCACCCTCACAGCTCTGGTTAGCTGAGGTGATAAAATGGGATGCCAGGATGTGGCAGGTGGCACGATTCAATAAAGTCTAAATCTTTCACAGATTGTCCTTATAATCTATGGTGGCCCTGAGAGGCCAAATGCACTGCAACTTAAGAAAACACCAGTAAATAGAAAAAACACAGAAAAAGCTCACAAAACACAACAGAAGTGTAAACGGCTAATAGCAAACATGCATCTACAGTATCTTATGGATTATCCAATTAAAATTACCTGCATCTTTTGCTCCTTCACAACACATAAGCTGTGAATGAGTCTCCCAGAAAAATTTAAACTGTTGTGTTTTGAAAGCTTTTGCAGTATTTTTACATTCGCTCATACTTTCTTAAGTTTAAGCTGCAGTGTATTTGACCTCCCAGCGCCACTGTAGTAATCCTTATTACCGGGTTATGTTTGATAGCGTCTGTGCTCAATAATCATATATGCGATGCACATGTGTTCAGATGCATTTGGCCACGTAGCATCAATGTGAGTGGACACTGTCAATAACTGAGCTGTTCTTAGAACACTGTGCCCTATCTCTCCTACAAAAAGGAATAAATCTAACTGTGATTCTCCACTACTCTCATTGGCTGAACAGCAGGAATGTGACAGACAAAGAAAGGAGAAAGGAAAAGAGTGGGAGAGTGAAAGAGAGATGGAGGTCAGCAGGGACAGTGCCGCTCCTGTCCCAGCCACCCGCTTTCACACAGGACTGGACCAGTACATCCATTTGCCTCTTTCACTTTTCCGCCTCTGACCATCAAACACACACAAATTGTAACAAGGGTCCTCTGTGATGCGGAGAGTGCGGCGGTAGCGCTCTTCCTCTTACTCACACACACACACACACACACACACACGTTTGTGTTTCCATCACCTCAGAGGACATCACGGAGATCGTGCAAACCTACCCAAACCATAGCTAACTTTCCAAATCTGGACCCTAATTGTGAAAGCTTTCAACCTCAAATGTAACATTCAAAGACTTTTTTTTTGCTTTTCCCCACACTGACTGTATAAACACATTCAGGTCCCCACAGCATGGTAACACGAGTACACTGCATGCACACACACACACACACACACGCACACGCAGCCAGCCTCAGCACCAGCTGACTAGCATCCAGCTCCCCTCCTGTCTTTAATCTGCGATCAGTATCTGTTCATCTGCACTGAATGGATCTTTGTCTGTCGCTTTACACAAAGAAGGAAGATTTCCTGCTGCCAAAGCCAACTTCAGTGGGAGTCAATGATGACAAAGACCAAGAGAAGATCCATTGTTTTGGCCTGCCTGACAGACTAGTCCTCTCCACCACCAGCCACATTTTTTGCTGAAAACCTCTTAAAAACAGTTCTCGAGGCTGACTAACCTTTATTGGTCGATCCAGCTCAGGCTTCTTATAGCGGAGCCACATCATTCCTATGATTGCCATGGCGATGCAGAGCCAGTTGAAGAAGCTGAAGAAGTTTATGACGGAGAAGATGTCGTTGGAGAAGGCGTAGAGCAGCGTCATTAAACACTGGACAGACGGAGAGAAGGGAAAACATTACCTCTCTAAGTCTGGTGACACTGCCTCCAAGTATGAGATTTTCTGCATGCAATTAAATAAAGTAACTCATTGAAGTTCAACTGAGCAGGTGTAAAAGTTGCTAGCATGTTGGTATGGTTTGATTCTCAGCTGTGTAAGAGAGCAGCAAAAAGTCTTTGTTTTCAGAAAAGTTCACCTTTGTCCTTTTATTCAAAATTAATTAAAAATATTCTGTAACTGTATATAATAACCTATTATGCAGTGAAGTGAAGTGAGATCCCACAAATTAAAATACTGAAAAGACACGCACACTATTATTTTAGCTATGGTTTCAGAAGATGTACTCTCTTGCGTGCCAATAAAGAAAGTTAAAAAACCAAAAACATACAGTGAATATAAGTGAGGGGAGTGGGGTCAGCAGAGTGGGGTGGATCATTGACAGCAGACTGGGCAGGTGACCCTCCCGAGAACCCACAAAGAATAACCTGAGATGAATAGAAAGACACAGATATGTGATTAATCGCTGTGCAAAGAAAGATGAAGAGGCTCCGGGTGTTTCTAATCTTGACTCTTAACACTTTCTAATTGTGTGTGTGTGCGCACGAGTTTTTTTTTTTAACATGGTTGGTGTGAGAGTGTTACCTGGATGATGTGAACAGTGAGCCGTTGACTGATCCAAAGCAGGACAGGCCTACAAACACCGGGATGATCCACGCCATGGGACCCAGGTGGTAGTTACCAAAATCCTGTAGGCAACAACATCAGCAACATATATTCAGCATTCAGCAGCAAGTATTCACATCTTTGGACCTGTTATACCCCCCACCCAAATATACAGTGCTGCTAATTTCTTTAAGACAATTACAATCAAGACCGACTTCTTGGAAACTAAACATAAAATGGTCCCGGGCAGTAGTTTTCCAGGCTTCCTGAAGGTGTCTTAAAGTTTTTCTTTGGACACTGGCTGCCTTAAAATACTGCTGTAAAACAAGGTGGAGGCTCTGTCAGGGCAATGGCTTCATTTTTTCAAATTGGCAATGATCCCAAACACTATGCAGTAAGCACACCTGGATAGAAAAACACACTATCACTCATGAACTGGCCTCCCCAGAGGCCGGGCTTCAACATTATTAAAGTAGTATGCGATCATCCTGATAAAGAATGGAACAAAAGCCAGTCAGCATCTAAAGAAGAGCTTCAAATGTCCTTGAAGAAGCCTGGAGAACTATTCCCTAAGACCACTTAGAGGAATTACAAGAAAATTTCCCTTCTGCTTCACGCGTGGTTTTGGATTGGCTTTAACTCAGGAGGTAGATTAGAGCAGGTTGTATACTAATCAGAAGGTTGCTGGTTCAGTCTACTCCAGTCTGCATGTCAAATATCCTTCGGAAAGACCCCAAGCTCCTCTCCGAAGCATCTATTGGAGTATGAATGTGTGTGAATGTTAGATAGGAAGCACTTAAAGCATACCAAATACAGACTTTCAAGCTTGTTAGAACTGTACAAACTCTGTTTTTGTCTTATATCTTTTAATAAATCACCGAACCAATTTCCCATTTTCCTAGCAAAATATAAAGAAATGAGGGATGGCTCAAGACTTTTGTACATTACTGCAGCTCAAAGCACTCACCACAGCCACAGCCTCTGAGTTAAGCATCTGATCGGGGGAGAGTGTGGTGAAATAGGCCAAGTTTGTTAGGACATACACTGCTGTCACTATCGGCAGGGAGATGATGATGGCTCGAGGAAGGTTTCTGAGGAAAACGTACAACAACGGCAGGCTGATTACAACTGCGGACTTTTGACTACTGCACATGAATTTTAAAGGTAAAATCACAATTGTGATCAACTTACTTGTAAGGTTCAATCATCTCCTCTGTAACAAAATTCAAGTAGTTCCTGGAAACAAAAGAGACAACAAATAGGTATTGAACAGTAAAAAGCAATGAAGATGCACTGAACCTTTATTTTTCTGATATTTATTATTTAAAAGAAACATTAGTAATGTACAGTATGTTCAGTGTTATTTGTAATAGCCATTCATTGGACTTATCGGATGATATGTTACTGACAAAATGCCCCAGCGTTTGATCCATTTTCACACCGTCTCCAAGCACCAGGTTTAACATTTGAATTGCGGGAAACTGGATACAGGCAGACAGTGGACAGCAAACTAATTGCACAGCTAGGCTGATGTGTTAACTCACCAGCCACCGTAAGCAAACAGGCCACTGTAGAGTGCCAGGCCAATACTTCCAAACTCATATTTGGACCCCTTGAAGGAATTCTCTGGAAGAAGTCCGGCTGTATCACCTGGAGAAGACAAAAGGATTAGGATTTAAAAAAAAAAAAAAAAAAAAAAAAAAAGCCCCAGTTTACCGTCTGCGCTATTGGGCCACGGGCAGGTTGACCAGTCATTCTGGCACAATACATAAAACACTGACCAGTGAATCCACAAGCCAAAGAGCCTTTGAAAGGGAAAAAGTCTAATATCATGCTTAAATCCGCCCCACTATGCGGATCAGTGAAGGACTGCAGAATTACTGGAGTTAAGACCTGGCTGAGACAGTCAATAAGTAACCCAGACAGTGGCAAGGCTATGCGGGTTGACATAAGGCTCACGCAGCCTATAAAAGAGGCAGAGGTAAAAGACGAGGGAGAGGAGCAGGGGAAAGTCTGTGGTTAAGGATAGTTCAACTTTTTAACATTTGCGTCATTTCTAATTATCATAGCTCTATGAATCGCGCCTTCCATCCAATGGCATATGAGATGCTAACGCTGATATAAATGCAACTTGTTCCAGCAGACAGCATATGTATTTCTCTTCAAATCCCGAGCCCTTATGGGGATTTATCACATTCTGATCACTGCCTCTTTTTCCAGTCCTTCAGGTTTCTGCTGGTTGTAGGGGATCTGTGTACAAATTCCTGCTCTCCACGACATGCATTCTCATTCTCAGACATGGCGACGGTTGCTAAACCAACAGCCCCCGGCAGTGTTGGTACTGGGAGGGTTAGCCCTGAGCCAATGTGCAGCGTGGGAAACGCCCGATTATTGTGCAGCCTGGTCCAACGGACAGCCTCATGCATTGCTCCACCTCTGATGAGGCAGACAGATGTGTGGCCACAGTGTCAAGAGCCCATGGCGCTCACTTTGAAGAAGTTTGATTATTTTGAACTGTGAATAATGCAAAAATATCTATTGCAAGAATAAAAGTATGGACTGATAATCTACATGATGGGTCCCCCTTAAGATGGATTGCTTTTAATATTTGGGACAGTTGTCGTCTGAGTTTGCCTTTAAATATTCTGCTGCATATTCCAGCATCAGTGAAACGTCACAAAGCAGCTTGCTCATGCTCGTTTGACATTTCTATGAAGAAGAATAGATTTTTTTTTTTTTAAACCATGTGAGTAGCCACACATTGCACAAGTCATGTCATCCACCTCAGGCCTTATGTTGACCCGTGTCTCAACTCGACAGAATTCCTGTTAAACTCACAGCTTCTGATCAGGCTTAAAAATCAGTGCAATGGCCAATTTCATAGTAACCTTTACAGATTCCTATGATAGCGAAGTCTGACTCATCACAGCTCCTTTTGTTTTCCTTTTCTGATATGATATGACATTTTTAACGGGACTTACTGACCTTTGATATTTAATGGGGGAAAAACAAAACAAAAAAACAAACAAAAACAAAACAAAACACAGAAACGTAATCTTTAAGAAAAGCAACCAAATTAAGGCACATTTCTGTTGGATCATTCATGCAAGCCATTTGTGTGAATGATCCAACAGAAAAGCAACCAAATAAGCCTCTTTTCATAGCTAAATGATGCGTTTTATTTGAACTGATAACACAGACCTCCTATTATTAGGCATGCGAATGGTGAAACCTTTAAATCTTTGCCTAAAGTCAGAGTGGGGGACTTTCCTCACAGTTCTGTTTCTACCTCTCATCACATTCCACCATATCGGGCTGGGCACGCTGACCCACCACCAGCTGGTCTCATGATACAGGCACCAGACAGTGAAAGTAACACACACACACACACACACACACACACACACACACACACACACACACACACGAACGACAGAGAACACACACGCAGCCGATAACTTGCCAGCAACACCTGAATGAACTAAATTCCTGCCTTTTTTCCATTCTGTGTGTAGAATCAGGGCACAAAGCACAACTCTGACGATGCACTCAAAGACACCTCTTTAGTTTTTTGATAAGCACACTTTATTTCAAGTGCATATTAGTTCTCTCAGTCACGCTCTTTACAACCACAAATATTGACAGGTCATGAAATGGCAAAAATCGGTCAAGGTCTTTAGCACGCAGCTATGACAATGGTTTTAATCCACTTATTTATTGTAAGAAATATTAACCTGCTTACCTTATAATCATTTACAGTCACTTCCTCACGCAAAGAGTTCTCTACATTTCAGTGAGGCCCAGTACCAATGCATGTTGTTGGTGAGCAGATCAAATTGGCACAGATGTCGTCAGCTGTAACCCCGAGTCTGATTCCAAATACAGGGCCTTTCTACTTGTCATTCCCCTGCGTTCTTTTCCTTCATTTCCTGGCTTTCTCAACAGCTCCCTGCTAATAAAGGCTTTTGTGCCTTTATTAGAAGCTGCTGTGGTGTAAGCTTTAAAGTATCTCAACTATTCTTGTTTCTTCACATCAATACAGTGAATAGGCTGGTTTTACATCAGAAAATATGTTTCTTGATGTGGTTCAGACTCACAGTTAGCGGTAGCACATGGATTAGTTATACTGTTTGAAATGAGATGAAGTATTTGTACATAGGTGGGAGGTAACCACCTGTGAATCAGGTATGGTAAACAGGCTTTCTAGCAAACACGCCTTTACTTTTTGGACACCTTGGGGCAGGGAGAGCCGTGCTGAAGTGTGACCCAGCAGTGGATTTTCACACGAGGTTAGAGAACCTTGGTTTGTGAGTGTAACTTTGGGTGTGAGCGGCTGTGTTGAATAATTCCTGTTACAGTCAAGTAAATGAAGACGATGGGAGGGAGAACTTGTTCTTACAGATAGATGGTCAACCTTCTCTCCGTTTGCTTCTCTTACAAACAGTGTGGGCGGCAGTCAAACTAAGAAGGCGGAGGCTTTATTGGAGCTAATCAGATTACACTGCCTTCTAATCTGACACTCCAGGCCTCATGAACAGGGCCCTATGTGTAAAGCTTCAGAGCTGTGCTTTAACAATTCCCATGCACTCACTAAATGCTTCAGAAAGCTAGAAATATTTGGAATTGTTGAATCTAAAGTGAACCCGTTAGTGCATGAGGTGCTTTCGAGGCGCACTCAACCAGTCACGAGCCAGGGAGAGCTACAACAGAAAGAGGGATTATGCTTTCCTTTGTTGATATAATGACAGGCACATGCCTAGTCTTTCTAGAAGTCTATGAAATGTGAGACGTCCCAGGTAAACAGTTATTAGAAGCAGAGTGATGATTAAAGATCTTAAAATTGATTCAGAGTAGACACCAAACCAGAAATGACACTTGGAAAAGGACTAGAATAACAAATTGGTAGAATCCGTCCTCGTGTTTCATTTACAAACCAAAACAGACACTAGATAGGTGAACTTAGCATTTAGCTTACAGGGAACGGATCAGGAAGGAAAGATGAATGAAGTCGCAGAGTAAAAGCAGGTACAGCTCATGCTTGTTATTTACTTGAGAACACTTTGATGAAGTTTTCTCACACTACTGGGGGAAGAATTACTTTCAAAAGTATTAATGTAATTAACGGTATTGTGAGATTAGAGCACAAAAGGTCAGAGGCTGCTCCCTGCAGCTGCTGATGTTACAGATTCCACAGTTTGCTATGAATTCCCCACAGTTACTGACACAAGGCTGACACAGGTTTGCTGACATGAACAAAAACAGCAGAAATTGATATTTTGGCAACTTTTATCGAATGTTGTGAGTCACTGCAACCTTTTTACCTTTGGATATTCAATATTGGATCCATACGGCACGATTTTGGTCGAGCACCTTAAACGAACAAACTGGGAAGTCACCTCAACTTTGCAAAGATTTAATGAGTGCCGCACAGAACATCGGTGTATGAGTCGAAAATATTGGCTTTAAAAGTCTGACAAGGAGACATGCTGAACCAGATGCAGCTCGGGTTTAATCGACCGCCACTCAGGTGATCTCGGACCTGTCATTTTACCCGCTAAGCCTGTGCATCTGTGGCTCCAGTGCACCTCACAGCTCCAGCTGAACATGTTAAATTTATCCCAGTTTGGTTCTGATTAGGTAATCTTACCCCATAACAGGATACCCTTGATCACTTACTTATGTGTGCAACAGTTAGCTGAAGTTTTACACCAACAATTTGGCAGCAGCGGCAACTAATAAGGGATCAGAACATAAACAGTGGATTTGGATTTGATATGAAAACAAAAAGCAGCAGAGACTGGCTGGTGCTGCAGTGCGCTGTTAACGTAATTTTAGATACACATTTATCACTAAAGAAACAGGCTGACTAAAGCCAGACTAAAGCCAGACTAAACCCAGTCTGCTTTCGGTGTTGTGTTTTGATGCATTTCCTTCATAATATTTTAGCTTATTTCCTTTTTTTGTTGTTGTTATTTTGAATGTGGACACTTGTGCAACTGCATCAACTTTGCAGTGCAGCTGCAGTTTTAAGTAAACCAGTACTGCCACAAAATCTGCTGAATTTCAATACATCGATGGAATATAAGGTGTTAGTGTGTTTACACTGACGTCAGTGTTTCATACAGTGAAAATACACAGGTCATGTACAGAGTCTAGAGCCAAAATAAGCCCTGTGGTCAATCTCCTTATACTCAGATGTACCAGCTCATCCTCATTCAATACACAGTGCTTGCTGTATTCCCTTTTATTGCATTTCTTTCTTACCATTTCTGTCCAGGAGAGCTACTCTGATCTAATGCTAATGATCTAATGTACCCCCGTTTTCCATTTTCCTCCGTCTCTCTCAGAGGAATACGATGGACAACAGCTTCATTGCGTGCAGGAAGAAAGCCAGCCATGAGAGCACAGTTAGGAGCCAACACGGGCAGCAGATTGGGTACAAGCCTCCAGTCGCCTGGTAGAAGCTTTAACCTCACAAAAGAAGCAGAGGGGTCTTGTGTCAGCTTTGATATGTAGACCGTGGTAGTCAGTCTTGGCTGAGAGTGCCAAACCCTTCCTCTAGAGGGCAGTTTGATCGCGTAAGCACACTTCCTGTCTGATTAAAAGCACACTTTTCAGTGGTTTATAGTGAGCTGAGCACATGTTCGTGCTTGTTCAAACAGAAGTTATTTGTGACTCAGATTTGCAACAGTCAATGAGCACACTCCCAAATGTGTCCTACATAAGAGCCATTATATGGTTTATCTGTCCTATCTTTACACAACGCTTCACCAGATCCTGTTGGTTGTAATAAAATTCAGAAGTCACTCCATGAAATCAAATATCTACAAATCACGTGTGTGAGGATTTACTCGGGATGGGAACACAGCAGCTGAAAGAGAGGCGATCCAGACACAATTTAGGAGTCACAAGCGATGAAAGACATGAAAGCTTTATACGTCTGGGCCATCACGACTTTCTTTTTAACACAATTAACCTCACAGTCACAGTCAGTTTGCCGGTTTTAATCTTAGACTGACTTTGAGGAAAAAGGTACACGACAACACTTCTTCAAATCTCTTAGTGAAGGAGACACAGATCCATTAAGTTAAGTAATCTAATTTAAGGATTTCCCCCTTGAAACTGAGATTACCTGCTTATGTAAGGGTTGATTGTGCCAGCAGGTGAGCTACTGTGTCAATGGAATACACAGCTGGAGTAAACACAGCTGAAACTTCCTGTTTTATGTCGCGTGGCACACAAACTGGTCCGTCAACTTCCTTGACGCTGATGCAATCACTCAACTCAAACTGTAAAGACTTTCTGCACTGCCTAAATCATTTAAGGGAATCTAATAACAATATAAACGGAACATTAAAATCCACAGTTCATAAAATCCACATATTTTACCATGGAGTTTATTTACTGTTTAACTTTTGTAATGTGTGTCAGGCTCTTAAAGTAACCTTTTTATGCTTTTTAATTACTTTCTGATACACTGTCACGATGGTCTATCCTCTTATTAAACATGGACAATGTTTAATAAGAGCTAATGGATCAGTATGGTGTCACAGAGAGCAGAAATCCTTAATGTGGGCATCTCAGACGGCGAGCACGGAAGCCACACCCACCTGATGTTCAAACCTCCTGCTTTTTAGGAACAGCCAGTGAAAAGGAGAGGGAGGAAAAACAGACTGAGTGGGTTCATCAAGCCTGAGTATATTAGAAAAAGAGTGTTTTGAACTATAAATCACAGAGATGCACAAGTCCAAACTGTCAGCACGTGTCATTTGCATATTTGTGGCTACCTCAGCCCGTCTTCAGCCATGTCAGTCATTTACATTTTAACTTGTTAAAGGTGTGTCTGGAGGGATGGAGGGAAACGTTTATAAAGTGGGGGTTGGGCAAATAAAGCCGGCATAAGAGCAAAGAGGTGACGTGTGCATTTGTGTATCTGTGTGCTTGTGCAAGGTACCTTGTCCAATCTTGACAAATCCGATGATGATGATGAGCGCGAGCGCTAGAAGCTTGGCTGCCGCGAAGAAGTCCTGCACTCTGGTGGCCGCCTTCACGCTGTAGCAGTTCACAAAGGTTAACAACACTGCAAAAGAAAAGGAGGCAGAGAATAAGACCACAGAGTAAAAGAGGCCACTGACACATAAAGCTTACAGGTGTGTTACGCGTATAAGAAACCAATCTTGTAACCAGTCAAATTGCACAACTTTACCCTGTAATGTGTTTCTTCTGCTCCACTTGTGGGACCTAACAGTGAGTGTGTGTGATTGTACGTTCTGCTGTCAACATGACGCGAGCAGAGGAAGAAGTTACAGGGGTGACACATTTTACGAGAATAAAGTCTTTTCTCCTGTACCCATCTGTCTTTTAAATGCCCATGTACCGGCTGG
>NW_005187715.1:335634-339508 GCF_000239375.1 Pundamilia nyererei
CCGCCTGCATAGGGACTCACACACACACACACACACACAGACACACACACTAAAGTTGCATCATCTCGGCCGGTGCCTGAGCTCCGATACTCACTGATGCAGAGACAGGCCACTAGCTTGGCCCCCGTCTCCGGCACCGAGCACACGGGGAACAGCGGCTTCAGGAGGTAGGTGGCGAAGACGTAGGCGACGATATACTGGGAGGACGGCCGGATGATAAGCAGCTCGATCCAGAGTTTGAGGAATGCCGGCAGGGAGCCGTACACTTCCAAGATGTAGGCATAGTCGCCGCCGGACTTGGTGATGGTGGTCCCCAGCTCCGCGTAGCAGAGGGCGCCCACTGTGGAGAAGACCCCGCACACCGCCCACACTATGAGGGACAAACCCACAGAGCCAGCCTCCCTCACTACGCCTGTCGGCGTGACGAAGATACCCGAGCCGATGATGGTGCCCACGATGATGGCCACGCCGTTCAACAGCGTGATGGTCCTCTTCAGGGCGACCCCTTCCTCCGCTCCGTCTCCTGCTGTGACGTTGCCGGGGCTGCTGAGGTCGCTTCCCGGTCCTCCATCCTGACCGAAGCCCCCCCTATCACTGCCGCTACCCGGGGACAGCATCCTCTCAGTGACCTGCTTATCCTCCTCCCTGTCCACGGACGAGTTGGAGTTTCTCTTCTTCAGCCCTGACATCGCTGGCTGAGCTGGTTCCTCTTCTGTCTGCCGCACAAAGCTTCCCGTCTCGCCCCCCTCTGTCGTCAGTTTGATGTGCCGGTCGCTCTGATGCTCAGGCCGGCCTCAGCCACGAGGAGTCCACGGCGTGTCTGTTGTGTGACTCAGAGCGGCGTGCTTTCTCTGCTCTACTCTCTGAACGAATAAAAGAATCGTGGAAATTACGACGTCTCTTACGTCAGAGCCTATCCTCCATAAAGCCCTCCTTTATTCTTTACACCCCCTAGCGTCGGAAATCTGCTACTGCTCCGCCTCACCCCCGAAGCCCACACAGCACCCGTGGCTTTCAGGGACCAGATCACAGAGAAATCATGGGACACGGCCACCCCCGGGTAACTGTTCTGCGTGAAAGCAACACAACCAGTTTAAGGAGACACTAGAAGATGTTAGTGAGGGCATTTTTTTAACTGTATTTCCACAAGTTTTACAGCATTTCTTCTAGATGAAGGTCTCCACCACCCAGGGGCGGATTTAAAGGGGTGGCATGTGCCATCCTGAAATGATCTCTTGCCACCCCTAGTGTCACCCTAGTTTTTCATATGACATTGTTGTTTATTAAGACAGGTTTAAGATAAGGTAGCATTAACACTTTGAAGGTGGAATGATGGTGAGTGTTATTAACACACTGTGTGCCGCATCTCCAAAACGCATGACCAGCATGTGAATAAGCTGACATAGCAACAAGCTGCAGTCACGCTGAGTCTCTTTTTCAGCTTGTGTTGAAAGTTTGGACTTCAAACACAGCTAATTGTGCTGAGCGTGATGAAGCTAGTTATAAAATACTCCAAGGATCTTTTCCTTTTTTTAAAATATTATTTCGCATTATGTTCTGTAAAAAAAAAGGGGGGGGGCGTATACTTTTTCACACTGGGTCATTTTGGACCTAACATATTTGCCACTACTGTTAAATATGTGATGAATACCTCAGTCAGGCTCTAGTTTTTGCGTCTTTCTAGCCTTCTTAGTCTCTGTGTTGTTGTTTAATGTCTTGTTGTTGATACTTTGCAATAGGATGTGTTAATCTCAATTTTAAAGAAATTGAGATTTTTTGAAATTGGGCCTGGGCTTGTCCATAGTGGACACTTTTATTAACCATGTATCCCCACAGTGTGCACACACTACATAAAACAAGAAAGTCTAGTGCACCACATTAGTAAAAACTCATACTTACTTTCCAGAACGCACAGAAACCAGTTGCACTGGTTTTATGGTCTTGTACTCTGAGAGAAAATAACACAAGTGGAGTTGGTCCCACTGGAATGAGGAAATGTTGTGCAATTTACAGACATAGTCATAGACCTGTCTTGCTAGATTTTCACTTTGCCTGAAGATGAGAAACATCATGAGTATAGAATTTCCGTCAACAGAAGCCGTTTCTATCTCTGTAAGCATCTAGATGTAAGTGAATACCAGCGTGTTGACACGTAGTACTCAACTCTTTTTTTTTCTTTTTCTTTTTTTTTCTTTTGTTAGTGCCATCAGTGGCTTTTAAGTGGCTGTTTGAAGCAAGAGTGAATCAGGTCAGATGTGCATGGTCCAGAGGTCATACAATAGATTTGCCTCCATTTTCACTGTTTGCTTTCCAAACAGACCAGTTAGGACTCTGTGAATGTTTACAATTCATACACAGGTTCATTTGGGGAACACAGTGTACAACATCATTAAAAAACACAGCTGAATCATCTTCAACACCATTGTGTTCATTCAGTTTGTCACGTGGTTTGTGCTCTAAAATATGAGCGGCATATCGTGAGAAGTAGATGGAAAACAAGCTAAGCGCCTGTTAAATTCCCCACATATTTACTAAGAAGAAAAGGGTCATCAGTCCATCAACAAAAGGAGAAGCATCAGGGCGAGGCATGAAATTGTGCATGAAAGTTTTTTTTCTTTTTACACTGAGTGCCAGTAGGGACATGATGAGTTGGAGTCTTGTTTCAAGGTTGGTTGCATAGCAGGATCAAGGAAACTGAAGTCAGTCTACGGGATAACTTTATAAGTGCTGGGAGTAGATCCAGGATGGGCAACACCGCCACTGAAATCCGACTCTGACAGCAGATGACTGTCATATATACTGAGGTTAAACAAAATACACAACTGTGTTTTTGTGATACACACAGACACACAAACAAACACAGACAGACAATTTCCTGTGTTTAGAGCAGGTAAACACGCTCAAAATTGAATGATCACATCCACCCTAAAGGTGCACTTGTATATTTGTCTCAGTCGATCTGCTCAAAGCCTGCAGAATGCCATATCATAGATGCACCTTAATCCGTGTCTGCTGTGTCTGACTCATGTCTGTCTGTCTCCCTGCAGAACAGTTACCAAGACCCCCAAGAGACCTGGGAACAAGTGTAGCAGAATTTTATGGTCATTGTAGGAGGCTGATGTTCAGCTGACAGACCTCTGAAGTGGTGGGTGCTTTAAAAATAAAATAAACAGTATATTAAAGATGGACAAATTGATAAAAAAATGACTTAAACGTCCATTCTTTCTAACACCTTCAGGAAACAGTTTACAGTCTCAATCATTAGTTTCACATTTAACTGAGTATAAAATTATGCTTTTAAAACAGACTTGATTCTGTTCATCTGGACATAGCGTTTTCAGTGGGAGAAACAATTTGTCACTCATCCAAGTGACTTCCTCAGTCTAGAGACCGAAGATTGCCATTTCCCTTTCAGACGTTGTGTATTTCCCACAGGTTTCCATTTACATCCTACCGACTAATATATTATGAATAATGTCAGAATGAATTTAGAGGTTATTTATTCATGTTGAAATTCTTCAAATAGCACAGAGTTGGTTTACAGTGCTGAATCTGCATTACAATTATGAAAACACATTCCCACAACTGTCCCAGACAGAAATTTCACCGCCCACTTCAAAGGAGCGAAAGGATTTTTTTGTCTGGGAACATAAAGTTGTCCCTTCAAGAGGGAGTACAGCACTGATGGGAAAAGGTTTGGGAAGCAAAGACGTGACAGAGCGCTGTGGGCGAGTGCCTGTTCGGCAGCTGTTTCCTGTTCCTTTTCAAAGGAATCTGAGGGTAGGCTGACCAATGAAATAATCAAATACACAATAAAATATACAGTCAAAGTCAGGACTGTTCAGTGCTTCCCATCATTCTCAGTGATACTTTC
>NW_005187715.1:341982-345021 GCF_000239375.1 Pundamilia nyererei
TTGCAACACCCTCAACCTCTAGTCAACCACTTTAAGCTCAAGTTGACTGCACAGGTTACCTGATGGGTGGTAACCTGTCTCGAGATAATCCTTGACTGACTCAGACAAACTGCCAATGGTTTGCAAATAATTGCCAACATGGTGCAATCAACCCGAGTCAGTCTGCGCTAATGAGTCCAACTCATCTGCTTTGTGCAATGGGGGATTTGACTCAGCTGGTTGCCACCTCGGTATATTGTGGTTGTACTCCTACATAAAAGCAAAATTGCCTGAATATTGAGCACATATGTCATGTTGTTAAATTGCCATCATGCAGCAACTACGTTGCTATATGTAGAAGAATTTATTTTCAAATCTGTGAGTTTTGGCTTCACTTAAGAAGTTTGAATTTCTGTGTATGTGGACAACAAAATATTTGCAATTTTCCAGATTTATTTCAATTTATTGCCGTATTGTCACAAACAGATTCGAAAAATATGCTGAAAAAACAACATTTTGGATACATGTGACATCTGGAGTTGGTGACGTACTAAAGAAGTTATAAGGGATCAAAAACCACCAATGCATACTTTGAGGTGAAAATGTTACTTATTTAGTTACATATAGTAAATTATTGTACTTTAAAAAAACAAAAAAACAAAACAACCTGTCGTAGCAGATGACTGACTCTCCCTGAGCCTGGTTCTTCTGAAGGCTTCTTCCTGTTAAAAGGGCGTTTTTAATTTTCGTGGTCAACACCCTGAAATTCAAAGGGGCTTGTTTGATTGTTGGGTTTTTTTCTGTATTATTATAGGGTGTTTCCCTTAAATATAAAGCACCTTAATCGACTGTTGTTGTGATTTGGCACTATATGAATAAAACGGAAATTTTTAAAAATTTTATCATTTTGTCCGGAATTGCACATTCAATGCAGTTTCTATGTGACATAAAAGAAGTTTCAAGTTTCATTGTCATGTACAGATAACAGTGTAGCCACATTTATCCATAATGAAATTCTTTGGCTTGTGCTCCTCAGCTTTACATGAGCATATAGAGAGTGTGCATTTATATTGAGAAGAAAATAACAGAAAACAGCAGTGGTAGTAATATAATAATAACAACAACAACAACAACAACAACAAAAAGGAGAGGAAAGAATATTAAATATTAGAGAATTTAGTTGATATTTGCATTTAAGACAAGTTGGTATTTTATAAAGTACCAAAACCCAACAAACCAGTTTAGACTGCATTCAGAACCAAACAGGAATCCCACTGACTGAAGCCCTTTGTCTCAAATATCTGAAAAACTAAACAGGCACATCAGAGAGGCTGAAGAGGACACAGGAGAGTCGATGAGGAGGAAGAGCAGCTGGCCTGGAGTTCAGAGGAAGAAAGGGGCTCTGGATGCAGGTTCCTGTTTATATCTGTGCCTTTAAGTAGAGGGGATTGTGGCTTGTTGACCTAAAACAATTCCCCTCGAGCAAAGATGAAGACGAGGTCTCGTCTTTGTTTCATCTCCCATCTTCACTGACGGCCATTAAACAAGTCACTATGGTGCAAACCAAACCTGCCTTTGTTACAAGTTTCATTTAAAACTATCTCAGAGTGGACGGCAAAAGAGGCATTTTTAAAAGTTGATGAATATTTTAAGACAGCGTCTCACCTGTTTAATGCTTCTTCCTGTTGCTTCTTCCTCTATCTTTCTATTTGGGGCATTTCTTTCATTAGAGCATCCCAAAAAACACAGAACTAACCACAACGTTGAATGTACAACCCACTATGAGAAATTCAAAACTACCTTGTCGTCACATCGTGTCAAACTGGACTACAAATGCAAGATTGTGGAAGCTGGTTCTGTCCAAGTTTTCTGATATTGTCAGTTCAGCATGCCCTGTTATCCTCTACACACACACACACACACATATATATATATATATCCTGTATATAATCGTTGTTGTATATGCTTTGAAGTCTAAAATTAGTCACATTCATTGAGCAGATTTGAAATCTTTTGGTCATTCATCCACTTCAAAGACACGTGCACGCTTATAGTACACACACGCAAACATATTGTACAGTTCAAAGCAGAGGGGTGTCCAGTCAGTCTGTCCATATTCATACAATCGTGGGAAGCCTGCAGACCAGTAAACACAATAAACACCCCCAGAGGTCGCCTTCAATCGCCTCTCCTTAGGCTCGACTCAGGTGGAGAAGCTGAGCACACCCTCCCACAGTAGCCGTGTAGAAAAGAGGATAAACAATCCATCCCCAGAACCCCAGGCGACTGGGTGGGGGCCAGCAAACATCCCCTCTCTGTGTCATGAGGGTTTCAAAGGCAGCTTGAGGCAGTTAGAAGTGGTTTTCATATCTCAAACATGTTTCTGCCCTGGTTCCTCAGTGTTTTAGGAAAGAGGTGTGTTTTTAAGGAACAATGGGGGTTGTTTAAATTTGCTGAAAAGACTGGAGCTGTAAATACAAAGAGTCTCCAGTTTCCAGAGACGTTTCTTCCTAATGCACTGAAAAAAATCACTTTTTTCTTCTTTTGGTTTTGATCAGTTGACAAGTTGTGAAATACATCTACTCATAGCAAAATAAGGCTCAGATCAAAGTTTTTTGTTTTTGTGAGTTTATTTGGTCTCATTCTTATCCATCTTGTTTCATTGCTGTTTCAATGGGTGTTTTTCATGGTTCTTCATTTTTATTGTTAGTTTCTTTTCTATTAGGGTTTTACCTTAAGACACTAATTAGCTGTGACAACAAGTCTGTTTACTACTACATCATCCATAAGCTTTACAATTTCAACACAGAGCCAACTATCCAGTAGCTAGTGTTACATATTGGACCAATAAAATGAAAAATGGACCCCAAACTTCATACCTGTCAGATACTAAAGCCATTAAAAATTAGAACCAGCACTACAAAGATTGTGTGGATGAGCTGCATCAGAGACGGGGTCTAGCAGACAGTTTCCTGCTACTGCTACTTTTCAACTAAAGTAACTGTGCTCCTAATTCTAAGCCTGAAAAAATTAAAGTGTTTTATTTAAAAAAAAAAAAAA
>NW_005187715.1:345116-346916 GCF_000239375.1 Pundamilia nyererei
TGTTTAGTATGCAGCTGACTTAAGAAAAACAAATAAAATCATAAAATAAGATAATAATAATAAAAAGATAGCACAGGAAGCATTTTTACATCACATGATACTTTATTATTTTACATCATTTATTAACATCAGTCTAACTACAATCATGTTTCCATCGATGTTGGGTGGTTTTCAATATCGCCACCTGAGGATCAGGAGGGTCTTCCAACATGCACTGCTGGATGGCCTAGCAGGGCCCTGCAGGGCAGGAATGTGGGCTACACACTCAACAAATAAACAGCTAAAATATGCACTGCATACAGTGTACACATCATACACCTGCTAAAACATCACAGTGAGCCACAGAAGACTAGGAAAGATGAAGTAAAGATGCAAAAATATTTTTTAATAAAGTACAGTAGGACCTGTAGTATCTCCATGATTAGAAAAGAAGGCAATGATATGGATTAAAACACAAAAAGAGGAAGACTTTATATTCTATTAGATTTCATTGATGCAAAAATATGTATAATATTTAGCAGTCAATCAAGAAAAGCACCAAAAACAGATTTCTAGCGCCTCATACTTTGATAGATCAATCCATTTAAATAATCAGTCTGGACTGACTGTGAGCATTGTAATATGTTAATATTAACAGCACTGCAATTTTTTTTAAAAGGCATAAGAAAGTAACAACATGAGTAAAAAGCCATGAAAAACCACGGCAGATGATGGTGCACAATTCAAATACATGAATAAAATACAGCTGTACACGATGAAGGCAGCACTGGGTCCCTTGTCTCCCGTGTTAGTACAATACACTGAACAAAGAAGAAGAAAAAACCCCAAGCACACCACCTTATCAAATTCCACTTCAACTTCACGCTAAAATCTTTTCTGCCTTCTGCGGGCCCCTCACTGTTTATCTAGCCAGTCTGCAGCCGTCACAACAATTAACATCACCCAGTGCACATCGCATCTTTTCAATACGTGTCCACTGAAGTCCAGTCGCTGTGCAGCTTCGTGCTCTGCTTCGACTGGGGGGCCAACGGATGACCCGCAGGGGAGATGGAGCAGGGCGTTAAAGAATCACGTGAGCCTCGGTGACAGGAGGAGGGCAAGTTTGGATAGTTGCATTGTTACAGAGGGATCATTAAGACAGCCATGACCTCTCACCCCACTTCAGTGCAACTGTATGCCATTGGAGAAAACCTTTGCACACAGATGACGTTAGAAGTGGCCAGATATGGTGCAATGTTCCAGTTTGCAGTCCTGAAATAAGACCAATCTCAGAGCCAGACAGGTCTCTGCATGCATGTCTCCTTCTATCGTTCCATCAGTACCCTCCTCCTTTCTCAACTTTACCTCAAACTTCCTTTTAGCTTTCTGACGTTGCTGCACAGTCCAATTTCGAGCACTGCGGCTGCTGGACATGAGCCAAAGCATGACAACTGCTAAACCTTTCTAGATGATGTAACATTGCATTAAAATCGTTCCCAATTTCAAAACCTTTGTGTCCCTGCACTGGATCTGCATATCATTTTAATTTATTCTAGTTTACATCTTTAAAGGGAAACTACTATGCTTTTTTTCTTCATATTCTGTCATATAATTATGCTAAAATGATGAATCCTCATATTCAGTTTTAAATGGTGCACTGTGAGACAAAAAACAGGCTTATCGCTGCTCTAAATGGCAGATATTTTTGCCTGTACAATGTCACAGGTGACAAAGCACTCTGGCACACAGCTCTCTGTGAGTGCAGAATCCCCACCCACCTGTTGTTTATGAACAGCAGCCAATCAGAAGAAAGAAATTCAT
>NW_005187715.1:347197-354741 GCF_000239375.1 Pundamilia nyererei
AAAATGAGCTGAACTGATAACTGACTCTGCTGCAGACCAGGTTACGAGTTCACCATAAGTAGGTATAGAGAGCAAACAGAGCTTCCTTTGTAACACTGAAAACTGACTCTTCACTTCTTAGTACACCTGTCTGGGAAGTAAGAGGTGAGCATCACAGTAAATAGCAGCTGAGCCTCCACCATTTCTGAGAGTGACCACCAACCACTGTACCCGAGCTATATCTTGGGGGAACAGATACTTTCCATCCTGAGAGGGGTGAGGGTGAAGCTGCCAAAAGCAGTGAGCCACACAGAGAACATTTAAAGGCACGGTGGTTATAGTGTCTAATGGAGATCACTGTGAGCCAGAGTAACTGGGTGCACCAGTGTGACACAGGTACATGCACTCTGGGTCAATCAGGATGCGTGTATGTGCTATAGTAACCAGGCATGATTGTGCGTATTACACAGGTTCTATGTAGAAGAACCAAAGCTTAGAGTCAGCTTTCAGACTCTTTAAATTATAGGATGTCCGAATAAAACAAAGATGTATAAAGAATAATATATAAATATCTCTTTATAGGCTACGACACTAAAGGTTTAAAGTGTGTAGATGGAAAAAAACAAAACAGTAAATCTTACAACTTTAAGAATGAAAAAAGTGACATTGTGGTACAAGTGGTAAAACACTGATGATTTTAGATATGTTGAGTATTTTACTGGGGAGGCACATTCCCCCTGACGGTTTGGTAAAATCTCCAGGGCATTGTGTTGTAAACTTACAGTAGCTCCTGCCTCCTTATAAGGATAAAAACATCACAGCGAGGAGATCAGAGCACTCTCTGCTGTAGCTGTGACCATGAAGTTTGTACCTGCAGCTCAGTGTGACTCCCTACACACAGCTGTAGCTACAAACTTTACATACAGTAACTGAAAAGACTGTAAATATAGAATAAATACCATTCTTATCAATATTATTTGTCCCCTTATTGGCTTTTGGTCTGCAACAGTCAAACCAAATTGTAAAAGAAAATAAAAACCGCAACCAATCAGAAACAGTTTGCTTACATCCCCCCTACATTGTGCTACACTCTAAAAACCTGCTTCCAGCATCAGATGTTGATGAGCAACAACATGTTCTGACAGCATGAAGAAAGGAAAACAACAGAAGTGTGGACAGTGGTCACTGTGTGAGTTACTCTAAGAGAAGACAAAAGGGTCTAGCAGCATCAGTGGTTGTGCTTGTCGCCTTCAGTGGATGGCGCCTCCTTCAGGAAGGGATTGAAGGAGGAGCGGACGGCACGGCCCCGGAGAGGCTGCTGCACACGGAAGTTGTTCACCATGCTCTTCTGCATATCCTCCTCGGCTGAGGTGAAAAGAAGGCTCCGGAAGACAGCCAACTATAGGGCAAGAGAGTCAGCGGTAGACAGCAGAGATTTGTATCAAACTTCTTCAAAAGATAATATCTTTAGTTTCTGGGTAATTTCAACAAACTGGGAATCCTGAAGCTGAAATGTTGCTGTGCTGGTTTTTATGGGTGTGGGTGAAAATAAACACACCTTCACATAAACCTCAACTGTCATCGGAAACCACTACTGAAAGTTACCTTGAAAGAACAGTTGTTCCCAAAACACAACAGCACATATCCAAAGGTTGGTGTGCAACTCAACTTAAAGTTGCACCAGTGATTCGTGCCCACCATGGGGCAGCAATAACTCTCATACAGCCATTTTCCACTAGTACCTGCTCGGGTCAGCTTGACTTATCTTAGTTTTTAGGGTTTCCCATTAGGTGGTATGTACTTTTTTAGTACCTGCTCGGCTGGGATTCCAATCGATCTGAGATGATCTGAAAATATGACATCAAGAGACTGCATGCCACCGATTGGCTAGTCAGTGGCATCATGAATCATTAGAGCATCTCACTCACAAAAATCAAAAACCTGGCAACGAGGCAGGTATGCAGCAGGTATGCCATTGCCTCAACGTCCTCCACTGTTGTGGTGTTAGTGTTGCATACAAATGACAGGACGTTTGGCCACAATGTTGTTATAACAACCTCAGACTCTATTGTAATGCCAAACATCCCAAACTGAGCCATGTTGAGTTGGCTGAGTAGGTACTAGTGGAAAAGGGTTAATAGTAGTCATGGATAGCACGTTAGCAACCAGTTCTACACATTTGGAACAGTGCTTATCCTCAATTTTGATCCCAACCCACTCAAACATGTGTTAATACAGTTTTCATTTACATCTCTGCCCTTATTTGTCTGTATTTGGTCTTAGGATGGACCACATCCTAAGATGTTAAACCTTTTAACATCTTAGGATTTTAACAGAGGAAGGTTTAACAGAGGAAGAAGGATTGAAAAAAAGAAAACAGACACCACCAATCACACTGCACATGAAACGTCGACCCATTGTTAACATTCTTTACTTTTTTGTGTTGTGATTCTTAAAAACATCGTTCTTACCTGCTCATGGCTGACTTCTATGTGCTGTTTCATAATCATCCAGGTAACAGACTCTGTCAGAGGAGGCGTGGACAGAGAGCCGTGGTACGTCCAGTAGTCATCTGTGTTGGTGGGCAACAGACAGCCAGGGTCGAACCGGTTAAACTCTACTACACTGTTCTGCAGAAGACCAAAGAAACAAATATTCAGTTAAAGCTTGTGGACTTTGCATGATTCACACTTCAAACTGATCCTTAGTTCTGCCTGAAACAAGCCGTTTTAGCTCCTCTCCCTGTGAGTCAACATTTTTCTGGGTACGTCTCAAGTTCACAGCTTCCACTCACAGCCGTGTTGATATTAGCATCCGCAAGTGTAACAGTACAAGTATATTACAGAAAATACACAACAGCAGACTGGATGCACTCTGTGGAAAATTGTAAAATATTTAAAATCATTAAATGTTGACTATAATATAAATATATTTAAAATTTGTTTGGTATGTGTTACACAACATCTGTTATTTAGCACACACTTCTTATTATATTGTTGAACCAACATTCATATCAGACCTTATTAGTGATAAGCTGTGAATTAGTAGTGATAAAAAACAAGGGGAAAATACAATCTGCAGTGAGTCACCTTCAAAAACTACAAGCAACAGTGTAAAGGAAATATAATCATATCTCAGGACAGGTCTGTAATGACAGATCAACATGTTAAAATCAAGGGAAAAACTATATCACACCACCACCACCACCATTAGCAGCTTGAACTGTTAACACCACGCATTGTGGACCACGGATTCGTCTCATTATCACCAAATTCTGACTTGACAATCTGATGTGGGAGCAGAAATCATGATCTGTCAGGACAGTCTGTCGTCGTTTCAAGATGAAAACTGTCTAGGTGTGGTAAATGTGTGCCCAATATAGTCTTGGTTTCCTGCTCTAAGTTAATAGAGTACAGAGTGCTGATGCAACCGCCCGCTTTTGCACGCCACCCTCTACAGCTTTCCAACCACAGAACTGTCGTTTATTGAGTGTTTGTAATTTTCTGCTACACTCTCTGAACTAGACTGTTGTTCGTGGAAAAAAAGCAGACCAGAAAAAGCATCTCACCAATAATCAATAATTTCTGCACCAATAATCAATCCAAGGTTAAAAGCACTAAGCTCTTTTGCTTCCTCCCTGTTGTTTCTTGCCTGCATTCTTTTCATATAGCGAGCTGCTCACATATGCTACATTTATTAATGCACAGAGCTAGTGTAATTTACCTCATCTTCAGGTCCTTGGATGCAGTGAATACACAGCTACTGATTCAGTTTGACTTCAGTTCTTTTGACTACTTGGTGAAAAAAAAAAATGAAATTCTCTGTGTGAAAGAAAGCCTGAAGCACTAGAGGGCATCACCTCCCTATAAACTGACAGGTACAGAATTGTTGGTCTGTGATGCTCTTTGTCAAAGGTAAATACACTTTCTCATTAAAGCAGAGAAAAAACACAACAGGTATACACACATATGTGTGTGTGACTAACCTTGTGTCTGATTGCAGGCAGAGCGTCCACCAGTTTCTGCAGCCCCTCGTGTCTCTTTCCCACCTATGCAAAGATTAGACCATAATCTGGATTATCGTCACTCACAAATCAGCTGGACGGCTGTTACCATTCTCTCACATAAACACACTGCTGAACGCAAATCAAAAGTAACCCAAAACATATGATTTTGGTCATTGTTTAAGGACTTGAAAGACAGTGTGTGATGTACCTTCAGAAAAACTCCAATAACCGCCAGCCCGTTATCCTCCATCACTGCCTCCTCAAACAGACTGTACTTGTCAGAGTTCCAGTGGACCAAGTGGAGCTAAAGCAGCATACAAAGCAAAGACATGAGTTTGTCTGTATGTGACCCAAACTGTAACAGCTATAATCTTTGTTTTCCTGTTAAATCCTTCCTGCCTTCTTACATTTTTATTTGACCTAGTGTAAAAATTACAGCTTTATTAATTGTATTAAAATATGACACAAAGATCCCATGAAGCTGTGACTCATAACTGCAACTTGATGCTCTGCGCGCGCACACGCACACAGTCACTGGAGCTTCTTACATAAGTGTGCGTGAATGTAATGGAACAACATGAAAATAGATGTTCTATATACAGGACAAATGTACGAGTCTGTAAACTCAGCTGCTGACAGACAAACACACACTTTGAGGTTTGAGTCCGAACTTGGCGATATAAAAAGAATTAGAGAAACACAGCTGGATGAAAGAACCACAGTTGTATGGCTTAAACAATGTAACCAGTTTTGCACAACGCTTAAACATTTGAAGAACAAACAATTCGAACAGGGTACATGAGTACATATAAAAGGACCACAAACTAAGGCAATATTTGCGCTGTTTCAACAGCACACTGTTGTTTTTTCCATTACTCCTCTCTGTTAACCTTAAGAACTAAAAACTGACTTATACTGAAGGATATTACATGTAAGATTACAAATAGTAAGCATAAAATACCTGCATGACTAATCTCAGTTTTAGCTATGGGCAGTTGGAATTGTTACAAATATGTTTTTTAAAAATACTTTTCCGTTAAATCTACGTTCTAGTTACATCGTAAGCACAAAACCCTCTGAAAACCTGCAATGTGGCCTACCCTAACCCAACACGCACTTCCCCTGGAAATACAACGACACGTCCTGCAGCTATCGGGCCTGTGCAGTACTGCCAATGTCTGATGCATTTACAGATACGTTTTTCACAGTTTTTCAATCAAAAAAGAAAAAAAAAATCATAATAATTATCACCTCAATGTAAGGACAAACAAATGTTAGGTACTTGTGGGAACTATTAATGTCAGGAAACATATGAAACGGAAAAACCTGTGGGACAAATATGTTCATCACCAAAAGTTAAAAAATAAAATAAACTGAGCAAACAAAGAATGAGGACCCAGGAGGGGAACAAAGTCCCAGGTTTAAATTTGTTTCCCCCATGGGAAGCACCACATAACAAAGAAACACGAGCACAAGATAGCTGACAACATGTAAAAGTAGATTACGTCGTAGGCATGAATCTTCCAAAGTTTTATTGCAGAAGTTTAAATGAGCTGTTCCACTGTCCACCTTTTAACAAGTGTCAGAGGTACAGACCCACAGACGCTCAGACTAAGAGGACCACCGTGACACTCAGGTGTGCAGACAACTGCTAACTCAGAGCATGACAACAGGAAAAAAAATTACATTTAGACCCAAGAAAAACCTGCAAGGGTTTAGTTGAAAATCGTTATTTTACTCGGGGAAAAAATGTCAGAGACTTCATCTTAGTCGCATCTTTTCTTATTGGCCACATGCCACTGCGAGGAGGCTTGTTTCTCTGTTTGTGTGTGTTGTATTAGCTATTAAACATGTGGGTTGAGCTTTAGTTATAACATTCTTGTGTACTACACTGAGAGGAATGCACTGAATGAGCAGCCTAACAACCTGAAAATAAACTGTACCTCTAATGAGCAACTCCACTTGTCTCTGAAAGGATACATTTACATTTAAACTGAGTGATTGCATTTTGTTTAAAGGAACATGAATTTTACAGGTTGGTGTCAATGTAAGAGCCTTAGGAGCATCCATTGTAGTTATAAAAAGTATTTTGCCGCTTACAAATAAACCTGGTCAGCTTTTTTTTCAGATTCTGTGAGAAATCTACATCATAACTTACGACTCCCCCATGCCGTCAGAGATGGAGGCTTTGGAACCAAGGACTGATAACAGGCAGGATAGTCCTTCTCCTCTTTAGAAACAAATTTTCCAGACCTTTAAAGACAGTTTATTACGAGACATGTTCATTGAGTCATTGGTTTCAAAATGTCTTCCCCTAACGCTTCGACAAGCGACCATCTCACTCCTATTGAAGCCAAATAAGGATCCATTAGAGTGTACATCATATCGTCCTATATCACTCTTAAATGTAGATTTTAAAATACTGTCAAAAACACTTGCTCTCAGGCTAGAGAAATATCTACCATTGTTAATTTCTCCAGATGAGACAGGTTTTGTGAAGGGTAGGCATGGTTTTTTCAACCTGCGCAGGTTTTTAAACATATTACACACCAAGTCAACTACAACCCCTGAAATTGCCTTATTACTCGATGCTGAGAAGGCATTTGACCGGGTGGAGTGGGATTATCTGTTTTATACTCTACATAAATTTGGATTTGGCCCTAATTTCATTTCATGGATTCAGTTACTTTACTCCTCACCTATGGCACGTGTTAGAACAAATGCGTTATTCTCTTCTTATTTCCCACTTCTCCGTGGTACGAGACAAGGTTGTCCCTTATCCCCTCTTCTTTTTGCATTATCAATTGAACCACTGGCAATTAAACTGCGAGCTGACAGTTGCATTAAGAGCATCTTCAAAGGTGACCAGGAGCACAAAATATCCTTATATGCTGACGACCTCCTGCTGTATATGTCAGAGCCTTTATGCTCTCTTCCCTGTGCTCTTGCCATTTTTGAATGTTTTAGTAATATTTCAGGTTACAAGTTGAACCTGCATAAAAGTGAACTTCTCTGTATCAACTCTATAGCCAGAAAGATTTCATTTTCAGATTTTCAATTTAACGTTAAATCAGGGTATGTGACCTATCTGGGGGTTAAGGTTACCCACTCATACAAAGATCTTTATGAAAGAAACTTTGTCCCGCTGCTTATAAATACTGAGACAGATCTTCAGAGATGGAACAATTTACCACTGTCATTAATTGGCCGCATCAATTCTATCAAAATGAACATACTACCCAAGTTCCTTTATTTATTTCAATGTATCCCATGCTACTTACCCAATAAGAATTTTATAACACTGAATAAGCGTATCTCTGCATTTATTTGGAATGGCAAAAGTCCACGAATTCGTAAAGATTTCATGCAGAGGACTAGGCCATTGGGTGGATTAGCCTTGCCAAACTTTCAGTCTTATTATTGGGCAGCAAATATTCGTAATATGCTGTACTGGATGAGTAATGTTACTACAGAGACTCCAGCTTGGCTCCAAATTGAGTCATCCAATTGTGGCAAAATTTGCCTATCAGCTTTGTTGAGTTCAGCTCTCCCATTAGAA
>NW_005187715.1:356698-361987 GCF_000239375.1 Pundamilia nyererei
TGCCCCCGCGACCCGGCCTCGGATAAAGCGGATGAAGATGGATGGATGGATTTGTCTGATCAAACAACAGTTTTCCTCTTTGCCTCAGTCCATTTTAAATTAGATTTGTCCCAAACAGAGACAAGCATTTCCAGATCATGCTCATATATGGATTCTTCTTTGCATGATAGAGCTTTAACCTGTGGATAACAAGGAATCTGAAAATTGTACATTTCCTCAGTTCAAACACATGATATATTGTTCTATATTGAATAAAGTAGGGGTTTATAAGATTTTAAAATCCCTCTATTCTGTTTTTAGTTACATTTTAAACAGCGTTCCAACCTTTTTGGAGTTGGGGTTGTAATATTACTTGAGTTGAGTTCAGGCAAGCATCAATACAATAGTGGGTTCAGTGAGGGGTTATGTAAAGATCCAGTGATGCAGAAAGTAATTGCAAATGACTGACAGCGAATTACACCCCCCCCCCCCAACTCCCCTCTCTCTCAATTACCTGCTTCTTAAGTAATACCTATGTGAGTTTCCATTCAGCGGCTCGTTAAACAATAGCATACAGTGTGCAGTGCTTCTGCACTTAGCATGCTACATTAATCCAGCAGCTGCAAGGTCAGGGCTTTTTAAGCGTCAACAGAGTGTGTGCATAGGGGAACACTGCTGTTACAGGTATGAACACGCTCATGTACTTGGTGGTGTTTTGATCTCAGGTGATGCTGATATTGTGGCTTTTGTTAAAAAAATAAAATCTTGTAAATCCAAAATCTGTAAAAAAACAACAACAACAACAACAACAAAACAAAACAATCTTATTAAAAAGCATCTAACATCTGAATTTACTGCACTGATGCTGAAGTCCATTCAGTCAGTCACTAATAGATGTGCAACAGACTTTTAATAAGAGAGAACTAAAACAATGCCTTTCAGGCTGAAGTTTTAATGGTAAAGAAGTGGAATAATCTCCACTGGCTCAGTCTCTTCCCCGATGTCAACCAGACGGAGCTGAACATCACTAAAAGCAGAAAGACCCACAAACAACCACTAAAAGCAGCCCCAGTGAAGGTTAGCAAAACACCACTAAGGAGGAAAGCCAGTCTTTGGTGACGTCCATGAAAAATAAGCACTTCTGTTATTGTTGTGCGAGTTTATCCTATTAAAATTAAAACCCAGAAAATACGGAACTGTGCATAAAATAGCTGCATTTTGACATATTATTATTATTGCATATAAATATTATTGTTCAACTTCTTAAATTAAAACCTTAGAGTTTCCAGGTGAGCCTGTCTTAGTTGTGTAACTGCAACTTGTATATGGTCAGCATAAATTACAAATCCCACAACACATAATCTTGTGCATACTTTCCAAGTAATATATAAATGTTACGAGCTCTTACATTGACCAGCGACATAATCAAACAACATTAGTGAAAATTAGTGCACATCAGAAGGGGACTTGGATAAATTCATGGTAAAAATGATGGCTGTGAACATTTACGTGACCCCATGTTTTCCATGTGTTTGTGTTGGTGTATGGAGGTGGCAGCACTGCTGTACCTCAGCGGGGAACAGCTTCTTGTCCACGGTGTGCTCTGAGCCCCAGGCGTTGGTCTCACCCCAGTGGAAGTGGAACTGGCAAAGCCTAAATTTGTCTTCCATGGGGCCCCCTTGTAGCGCTGCAACCATAAAGTTCAAGGACATGAAAAATCAGTGCATCAAACATGGATTCGTCCAGAGGAAATAGCTTGTGTTTCAAGGAATTTTTAATTACTTGTTTCCTCCTTCAAAGGGTGGAAATTATCAGACAAAGACTGACTGTTCAGAAACAGGTTGTTCAGGGAGTAATACTGACATCAAACATCCAGGAAACACTAAAGTGAGAACGAGGCTATGAAAGAATAATGTTTTATTGTCCTCACAGTATCTGTACACTGACAAGGCCTCTCCTTCTCCAAATACAGCAGCATAAAGGTTTCTGTTGTCAAAAAAATAAAGGCTAAAGTTCTTCACAAAGTGAAGTTTATAAACCTGTTATTGTTCTCGCAGACTAAGCTTTAAAGCTTTTAATACAAAGACTGGCAGCATGTGACACCCTATAAAGTGTATTGTTGTAATTTCACCAAAACATGATTTATATTTAGAATCTTAATGGGTAGTAAAGTTAGTGTTTTGGCACACCCCAGTAATTATACCAAAATGACACTTTAAGGACAGGGTACGTTGCACTTTTAAGGGTCAGCACAAACATACAAGTCACATGACAGCCCACATGGCACCTTTAAGAGCAGTATTGCTTACTGGATTTTCCTACATACTGAGTGCTCTTTAAGGGGGAGTGCAGGAAAAGATAATCCCCTTGTGTAGACCAAAACATACATTCCTACAGCCGAGATTTCCCTTAAATTCTTCCCGATTTAAATGGAAGCTACAGACCTGCTGCCATCTGAGCAGGCAACAAAGAGGAACTTACATGGTACAAACTGTAATCTTACTTTCTAGGTTTCTAGGGAGTAATTACCTGAATAACTTAATGTGTACTGTTTGGAGTATTTTAACTAAATATATACATGCAGATTACAAAAGAGTACTTACTGGACTTGTCTGTAGTGTCATCGTACTCGACCAGAAACGAGTAACCGTTGTTCCAGATTTGTTGGCAAGTATGCGGGTCGTATTTGGTAACCAGAGGCTTCAGCTTTGAATCAAAGATGCTCTTGCGTACGACAATATCAATTGGCGACTGACGATCCCCTCCTGGTACCACGAGGGGTTCTTGCCACATGGGATGCACTGAAGGAGATGAGAAGGAGGAAGAGGAAAATGTAAAAAAAAAAAAAACAACCACAAGTTAGTGATATTGAAGATTATCGTTTTCCAGTCAGAGTTAAAAATTCTTGACAAAGGGAACAGCAGAAAAGATTACCCAAAAAAAACCTTAAACCTACTTTTCATGTTGCACTCCGATGCTTCCTGCATTTTTGTAAAATCCATTATTTAAAAAATAATAATAATTAAAAATGCTTCATAAAAAGAAGATTCAAATGGTGACAGTATTAGAAAGACAGGTACAATCCTTCTTCCCCGAGCTCTGAAAAGGAACTGACTGAAAAGTCAGCAAGTAAGCAATCTCACTTCCTTTTAGTCCGCTTACTTTTTTTTCCCTAAAGGAAATTACTAAATAAGAGAGAAGTGGGCCGGCTGTACAGAAAGTGACACGCGGAATGTCTTGGCACGCCCTCAGCTCGCCTCCACAGCAGGAGAACCTGACCAGGACCTCTGGCCAGTCAAACTGCACGCTCAGTCCAACATCTGTCAACAGACCTGACTTCTAATTACTCAAAGCTCTGCTTATTCTCTCTGCCTCCCTATTTAGGTGTTGTGCCTCTGCTATTGAAATACATCCAAAACTATTTTAAAAAGTCTTTTCCTTAGAAAAAGAAAAGCACACACACAGTTTAAAAGACTATTTCACTCATTTATCTGAACCTAGATCAACAAGAAAAAGAACATGCGCAGTTCATAGGGCACAAAGGCAGTTCAGTCTTTTATTTTCCTTATCATTCATTCTCTCCGGAGCATAAGGTTTCCACTGAGAGCCAAGCTCAACAGGTCCGACTGGGACATGACCTTCATCTTCATGGGATTTCAGTGGCTCCTCCTAGGAGAGTCGGCTGCCTGTCTCAGTTATTGCATGAACAATAACTGCTTCCAAAGCCATGCATGCTCTTGCACTGCAATTATCAACTGTGGAGTTTATATGGCCTTGAATCCATAAAAGGGACTCACTTCAGGAGCATATCACAAATCACTTATCCTAATTTAAATCAGGGTGGAGGTACCGAGCAATTGCTCGAGTTTTCCTGGCACAGGACAAGATGTTTATATCTTGCCTTGCAGACATCAGCGAATCTGCCAAGCTCGCATTTCATTTCCCATAGACGCATCATAATAAAAGCTTCACAAATGCAGGGGGAAAAAAGTCATACCATCCAATGTGCAAGACTGGTAACTGTGATATGATAGTGTCGCTCCACATCCTGGACACAGGGACCTGAATCTTTTCAAAGACTTTCACAACAGTCTTGAGTAACCAGCCTAATAACATGTTCTGAGCCAATTAGTGTATTGCACCTCACTGGGGGACCATCACAGCTGAGCTCCAGTCACTCCTGCTACCAAACAGAAGAGTGTGCTTGGAGTCATTCTTCTTAATTAGCAAACAATCTCTGATATAAGCGAGCTCGTAAAAATAATAATCTGAAAGTTTTTAACAGGTTCTGGCAAATTAAACTTACAAATAAGGAATTAAAAAAGAATTAGAAACGAATGATCTGAGTAATATATTACATAAATGTCAAATAAAATGGACTCCTCGCCGACTAAATGATTACTATGTATAATGGTTCTGAAAGAAGGAATGGTTTCAGCAAAAACAGTAACAAAATACTGTTTTCTCTGTATACTCCAAAGACCTCAGTAACTCCAAACCTCTGCAGGGAAAAACTTTGTGCCCTGAGCTGAGGCTTGCAGGTAGAATCTCTTTATGTTCAGGCTTGAGGTCTGGACTGAGTAAACCATCTGAACCCACTGAGGTGAAAATTTTACCCAACAGGCACTACTGAGGGAACAGAGTGCACCATTGTTCTGAAGCTGGCAAGATATCAGTATGCCTCCCTGCTACTTTTGTTAAGAGTGTACGAAGAGCGAATGTGTCTTTACACAGATATCAAACTGAAGACCAGCAAAAACTAGCAAAAAAGAAGAAAAAAAAATCCCACTGACCAGTTCAAAACAACCCAGTCTTTTGGTAATGCTTTGTACAGACACAGACGGACACAACAAGCTGGTAAAAGTTAAATATAAACTCTAGTTTATTACAATGGTTGAACATAAAAGCTTTGCTGGAATGGACAGTTTTTCTACTCCCAAACAGCCAACTACTCATTTAAGTCTGACCAACAACATTATTTTTCTTCCAATAAGAAAGCTGAGAGGAGCTGAGACTGATTTATTTTTATTTTAGGAACAAAAGACTCCACTTCAAGAGATTCGGCAAATAACCACAGCTTTCCACAAAAAAAATCCACACACAGAAAATTGTGTAAAACAAACAATAAGTAAGAGTGTAGCACACCTGGCACATTTTTTAATATACATCCTTGAGCTTCAGCTGGACGTCAGTCAAAATTATAGTAAAAACTTTACCTTTTAATAGGTTTTTCCCTTTGACTATTTTTAAAGCTACTAGTAGAACTTGTTATCACTTTTTATTACTTCACCAGTTTTTTTTTATTTTGCC
>NW_005187715.1:362023-393747 GCF_000239375.1 Pundamilia nyererei
TTATTATTATTATTATTATGTATTTATTTTATTTTCAGTTGTTACAGATGGGACAGACATGACTGGGAGAATGAAGGAAGGAAGGAAGGAAGGAAGGAAGGAAGGAAGGAAGGAAGGAAGGAAGGAAGGAAGGAAGGAGGGAAAAAAGACAGAGGGGAAGAGGGACAGTGAGAAAGGGCACTTAAAAAAACCTGTTGAGAGAAGAAAAAACAGAAGAGAAAACAAGCAAAAAGGAGAGCAACATAATAAACACAACACCATCGCAATAATCTAGCTAACAGTAAATAACAGCAGCCAACTGCGCCAGAGTGGACAGAAACCCAGGTCCAGGGGCCAGAGGCCTGAGGGCCCCCCACCCCCCTGAACTGGCCCAACCAAGCCACGGGCACCAACCCCTGTCATCTATCTTAATTGCCCCTTGGCAAGTTGTTTTGACTTGACAAGCAGCCACTGGGAGTGAGCCGGTACAGGGTAACCCGAGCGCCCAGCCCTGGATACCAAGAACCACCAATGCACCGACATCTGAGGGCATCAGCCACTGGCAGGGAGTGTGGTGAGGGGAGATAGGCCTCCATACCTTGGAGGGCCTCAGGATGGCCCAGCTTTAAAGTAGGTATGTCTATTAATCCGAAATTATTCATATTCCTGTCAGATTTTGATCGATGTTTTTAAAGAAAGTTTTGAGATGTCAAATTTAATTTTGCACAGTCAAATAAGAAAAGGTGGCATACAGCTATGAGAAGTACAGTCAAGTGAATTTGATAGATTTAATACTTTTAAGTATTTTGACAAATTTAAAAATAAAGCATGTTCATGTCCATACTGATTCATAGCCTGTCCTAGTAAATGCCCAGAAAACCTTTTATTTGTGACTATAGCACAGGTCACCTACTAACTATAAAAAGTAAGACAGCAGAAATAAATAACAAACAGGAGAAATATATACAAAACAGAAAATAGAGTGGAGAAGCCAACATCAGAAATTCCAATAAATAATTCTAAATATTGTAGAAAGCCTACCCAGAAGAGTTTAAGCTGCTATAGCTTCCAAAGGTGGGCTGACATCATATTAAACCTTATGAATTAATAATGAGATGTCATTCAAGTTTATATGCATGTTAAGGCAATCGAGCAATTACTTTCGCCAATATACTGCATTTTTCAATGTTGACTCTTGTACTTGGCTGGAGACAGCAAACAAGGCAATACTGACATTACCAGGGCGTGTTAGTGAAATTATTAAAACTGCTCAAACAAGCTTGAGTGGTTCAGAAAGTCTGTGGTCTCATGAAAATAAAAGGTGGTGACTCATTCGTTGTGAAACATGCGAATGTTTCATGTCACACATCTGCCAGGAGCACAAGTACATACTGTAATGTAACACGTGACATTTTTTAAAAAAAATTGTGCTCTCAATAAGGATATGCACAGTGGAAACGGCGATTAAGGCGAAATTTCTTTAGTATGACATAAAGTGCATACAAGTAGAAGGTATATAGGCCAAAGGGCGTCAAGGGGCCCCGGTGTGGGGCACACCGATCAGCGGTTATCAATAGGTGTCTGGAAAACCTGGAGTCTGAACACTGCCGAGTCACCAGAGAGGCGACTGATCGAAATCCAGGGATGATCAAAGTCCAGCTCCAGGTTTGCACAGCTCCCCGCGCTGCTGTGGCATGAAAACAAAAGTGACCAACAAACAATGCTGTGTGTCAGCCGCAATGAATGAAACAAGCCGACCACTGCCGAGCTGACACACACACACACACACAGACACACAGTGAGGGCTGCAGAGATCATCTGTGTGACAAGGATAACTAACAGGATGCCCAGCTAACGTTACCACACATGCCTTATAAATAAAAGTACTCACTCTGAGACAGCACATATTTGCTTGAGCACGCAGTCAGGTTACATCCTCTGACAGGCGTTATCCGGTGACTCCTGGCTTGTCTGGCGAGCTGTCGGTGAATCTGTGAAGCCAGAGGTCTAACCAGAGCCGAGAAAGTCATCATTTTAACCGAGTTACCTGCTTCCCTGCAAACGAGTCGAGTCGTTAGCTTTTACACTCTCCTAAAGTTAGCTAGCCTGCCGAAAACAATATATCGGCTGGTTTCCCTCCTCCTCCCGTGCCCTCCTACCGTTTTTCTGAAGTCGGGGGAAACAACACACATTCAAATTGTGACCGCAGAAAGCAAACAACACTCTACTAGGCTTTACAGTGACGCAATAGCACCAGAACAACACGGTTAAACACACTTGTTCTCGGCGCACACCTTCGATAACCGATAACAGGGTTGTCGTTTGCGCTAGAGAGGTCGGCTGGGGAGGGGGTGTAGAGCGGACCAATCAGCGACGTCCTTCGATGGGCGTTAACGTGCACGATGACGTCGAGAGGAAGTACAGCCCCCTTTGAGTAAATAACATTACGTGAGGAAATTTTTCTGGGATAAAATTACTTATATCTTTGAGCTTCCCTTTGGAAATGTATTGTTTTGGTTTCTTAAGATTCTGGAAAAGTGTAATTTTTTTCAGCCTCCGAGTTTTATATCCACAAAACAATTCAATATAATTCACTTTCTTTCTTACTGCTATTATCGTTTCAGTACGAAAAACCTTCATCGGGTAGTTGTTTGATGAAGTTTTATATTATAGTATTTATATATTAATTTAAATGTAAAACTACACATCAAGTCTATATTAACAAGAACAATCAACAAAGAAGCTCTTTGAATTTTTAAGTTGCGCTGGGGTTTGTTTGTTTTTTACTGTTTTGTATGGTGGCTTGTTTCTGACACCAATTGTAAATAAATAAATGTTTCTTTTTTCCATCCATAAGAAAAAAAATTTTGAGTTATTATTTTAACATTTGGATTTAAAATCTAAGATTTTGAGTTTTTATCCTAAATTGTGAGTAATTATTTCAACATTTTAAGATAATAACCTTTGGGGGAATATGTTCAAACCTGGCACAAACATTCATGAGGTGGGAGTCAAGTCAAAGGTCCCTGACCAAGTATGATTTAGGTCATTACTTAAGGATTAATGCACCAGTTATTTAAAAAAAACAAAAAACCCAAAAAAAACATTTAATGCATGATTAATTGAATAAAATTAAGTGATGAAGTTTTACTTCTAAAAGGTCAAAGATCAAGTGCGGGCAGACAGGTTTCCGCATGTGAATGTTAATACTAACAGGGGAAGCTGCTATGTTTACACATCCATGAGGCTTACAAGGACCTTCCGTGCCACCACCTCAGCGATTGCGACTGTATTCATGGTTCCTGCACACAAACCCCACTTAAAATGCACCAAACCACACAGCACGAACATCAGTGTGCCTGAATGGTGTTGTTTTGAGCTTTCCTTGCAACAACTCTGTGATTGGGGATTAGAGATGTCCTCTCACTGACATCATACAGAGCCAAGAGTGGAAAAAGATGTTTGAAACTGAGCATTTAGAGCAGTGTAAGGTCTGAGCTTTCAGCTCATATAGAATACTTGTACATTTTATTGACTTTATTTTCTGTCTCTTGAATCATGGAGCAGTGAACCTTTAGGCTTCCTGTACACACATAAATGTCCAATCTCTCTATTTGTTAGCCATAGTTCTCTTTAAAGTCTAGTTTAAAATAATTTATCCCTATCAACAAATCATACTATATAAGCAACACATATTATTATTTAGTATTTCTTTTTTATCCTACATTTTCATATTCTTATCTTAATTTTCTACTGGAAACAGTGACATTTAACCTAATCACGCTACATTTTCTTAAACCTGTTTATAGTAAAGTCTAGTCTCTGTTTTGCATCACAGGAATTTGGCTCATGTATATCTCATTCTTTAAAGACACTGTGAGTATTTAGCACATATCCTGGAATGAGGGAAGGGTAAAAAGCTACAATCTGTTTATTTAATTTCTTTTATTCCAAATGGCAGTTTACATTTTTTTCTATAAATGGCCTGTATCTGTATAGCGCTTTACTTCACACACACATTCACACACTGGTGATGGCAAGCTACATTGTAGTCACAGCCACCCTGGGGCGCATTGACAGAGGCGAGGCTGCCGGACCCTGGCGCCACCAGGCCCTCTGACCACCATTAGAATAGAATATGAGATCCATATTAGAATTATGGATCTCATATTATCACAGCCAAAGTTTCAGTTGATGATGTCAGAATATGTGCCGGACATCCCTGCAAGTGTTTCCTTCACTTGGGTCTGTATGAAGCCATTGAGAGGTTATGTCGCTAATACAACCAACTCAGGCAACATGGTTATCATAGTTAACTAAGATTCAGTTCAATTCAATTTTATTTATATAGCACCAAATCACAAGCTGCCTCAAGGTGTTATACAAATCAAACTGAACTGAATTTTATTGCCCTAAAACTAAAAACTAGATGTAAAGAAGTACAACTAGATGCGAAAAATGCAAAGTAAAACCTGGACTTTTGAAGAAAAAAAAACAAAACCCTCAAAACCCATAAATAAATTATGTTATGAACTCAGTAAACTAAAGAAAAATACAAACTATCCTTAATAAAGAAGAAATTTCCTCAGTTTTAGCATTTGTTTAGTTTGGTAATTTCGTATCAAACTTGTCAGATACTTTCATGGATGTGTTTATTGACACATAGAGAGTCAGCTGCTTTAAAAAGTTGTCTAAATCCCGCTTGTCATACAAACTCCCATCTGTTTTCATACACTTGTCCAGTTCAGGGAGTCCACTCCTGGTCGATGCCAGAGTCTCAAAAAACTGGCCTCTCATTTCCTGAAATCCCTCCCGACATCTTCTGTGCTGTTGTGTTGGTTTAATGATCGTTCTAAACCCTACACATATGAAGTGTTCAACCACAGAAAACCTCCTGGTCTATTTCAGATATACTTTCCCCAATCAGGGTTTCCATTACCAGAAGGCAACAGATTCACATGGACACAAAGACCTGACAAAACAGGAAGCATCTGCAATTTTTGAGTTTATTATCTTCATCAAATTGGTCCAAAGGGCTCTCATAGCTTTTCAATAAGTCAGATCACAATAAAACATGAAATTATGGACATCAACACAAGGGTTAGACGGGAGAAGACAGCAGGTCACGAAGTGCCCGTGGCTCTCACGTTATTTAAGTGCAGGACACTGCTGCCAGACAACCTAGTTTAACCTCTGCAGCATCAAACAGGACAAACTGCTGCTCTGTTTTTTTAACCGTTTCTAGACTTCGCTGCTCAAACAGAGCCAAGAAAAATAAAACTGTAACATGTTTAACATTGAATTACTACTGCCTTTAAAAAGTGTACAGTTCAGTCATTGCCATTTCCCCAGGGAGGCGTGTTGTCTCGTCTCCGTGGCTGTTCGAGTAATTTGTTCTCTAAGAGCTGGACCCCTCACTGCGATGAAGTGATGGAGGGCATGTTTACCTTCTTGGAGCCTAAACATGTCAGTTCTAGAAAAGAGGTAGCTAACAAACACCCCTTGGCACAAACTTGCCATCAGTGCCTCTGTGCTTTACTGACCTGCTGACAGACGTCAACAGCACCTACAGGCCAGCCCCTGTCCACACCCACCCAGACTGATTCAGCACAACCTGCCCCCCTAACCCCTCTGTCCCCATCTTCACAAAAACTGAGCTCAATATTACAACCCAAGAAAATGTTTTGGTTTTTTAAATCTTATTCCTTTGAAACTTGACATCAAAGCACAAAAACACCCTGACTTGTGTAGCATGAGAAATACAGTACGTTTATAAAAAAATACAAAAAAAATGCACTTTTTGTTTATTTAACCAACAAGAGAAGTAGAAGTGACATAACAGGAAGTCTATGTATTTTTTTCGTCAAAACTGTTTCTCCCCCCCCCCCCCGTAGGATATATTGTAGGATCTATTTACAGCATCATGTCAGAGAGTGGAGGGAGTACGAAAGCACAAACACATTTGGGGGGGAAACTGTTGAAAGAGAAGCCCGGGTTGTAAACGGTTCTTCATGAAGGAGGTGTTTTATTTAAACCTACTGTCTGTCTCAAGTCAAAATTACGAGCAGTCAAAGAGTTTGCAGTCCCTCAGGAGAAAGGGAGGGGAGTTAGTCCAGAGCGATTATGTCATCGTCGTCATTGTTGTCGCCTGCCGATTGGTCTGTCCGTGGGCGCTTGGTGGAGGTCTCGCCAGTTTCGGCGTCTGAGTGCTTCCTCTTTGTGCCACCCGTCGCTGCTGCTGCTGCTGAGCTGGAAGCTGCCCCATCCTCCTCATCAGAGTCGACTATCATGATGTCGTCATCCTCTGACGGAGCTGAGATCGAAAAAGAAGAAACGATACAGGTTTATTTGCACAACAGAGAACAAACTGAAAACAAACAACGATTGCCCTTTTAGACCGTAGTGCTCAAAAACAAGATAAATAGTAGAAAAAAGTAAAAAAGAAAACCAAGCCATTTATTTTGGTTGTTCAGCTAAAATATGTCCACTTATATTCACTAATTACTGCAGCGGTTACCCTAAAGTCTGGAGCAGGACACAGCTCTCACATTATGCAGTGCTGCAAGTGGATAGTGCTCCAATAGGGCCTAGTTTTTGCTGCACTGGCTTAGCTCGCTGTGTTGAGGAGAAAACCCATTTTCAATAAGACTAATGCAGAGGCTGGGATTGCCCCAGCGCTCTCTCCACTGGCCTGTCTCAACAAAGCCTGGAACGCCCCAAAAAACTATTGAAACAAACAAACAAACAAAAAAAACTTTCCATTCGATGGAGCTGATAAGAGGGACACTTAAGTGCTCATTTTTATTTATACTATCATTTCTTTCTTTCTTTTTAAAATAAGCTATAGTCATTTTTAGAATGTGTGTTTGTGTGTGTGATTATTTTAAAGTAAAACTAATCCATCACAGATTTACAGTACAGTAGTGACACTGACCCTTGGTTGGTCTTTTTGCCAAACCTCCACAACTGCCAGCTTATTCAGGACTGATCTGTTGAGCACACCTATCAGCACTCTTCTAACTGCTTGTGTCAAAGTGTATATATAATTACAAAAGGACAGCAGAAATGTAACATGAATGTGAGGTGAGCTTTTAGAGCACAAAAATAGTGTACATGTAGGCAAAGATGTGCTCTGGACGAAGAAACTCAAGAGTTGTTTGGCCATCACAGTGATGGGCATGCTGAATGTGTGTTTTCAGGAAAACACCCTCATGCCAACTGTGAGTCATGGTGGTGGAAATGTTACTGTTTGGGGTTGCTTAGCAGCCTTGCTGCGAGACAAACACCCAGAAGTCAGTGGACCACCAAGGACCAACTCAAAAAGAGGAAACCAAAGCTTATGCAATGAATAAGTTGAAGCTGAGAATCTCATCAAAATGTTGAAAAGCATACAGATAATGACAGCGCAATGGAAAACCCCGAAGGATCCTCAAACTGAGGCAATTTTGAATAAACTGGTCAAATTTCCCACCGTCAGATTCCGATTTACCTTCAAAGAACTTTTGGCTTCTCCAAATGTCACACTATTAATATTTGTTTTGATTTGGACTAACATATTTCTGAAATCTGTATCTGTAGGCTTTTCTGTAGGAGGATAAACGTACTGAAAACGTCCACAGCAGTTCCAGAGGTCGTCACTTTATTATCATTTTTACAAGACTGTATGTTAACGCATCCAGTCATGGCATTAGCATCGTGACCACTACGATGCTGACCTTTAGAGGATGTTGACGGCTGGGCGGAGTCCTTGTTGCCGTTGGTGATGCTGTTAACCTCCTCTTGGTTAGTCTGAGGGGGTGGAGCCTTATCTGGGGCCTCACCTACTACCTCGAATTCCACATCCCGCTCTAGGTCCTCACTGCCAATAAGGAGAGATGCACACACTTTTCAGCTTTGGTCCCTTAGAGAGGCTGACTGTAAACTGTGAATTTCATTCATGCGTTCATGCACACAGGTACATACACGTGCAGGACATTAATGAGGAGTGTGTAGTCTTGGAGGAAGTCGTCAGCTTGGAGCCGGCTGCCGTTACGGATCCCAAAATCAGAAAGAAATTTGCTGTTGTTGCCTGTGAAGAGAAAGAATAAGTATAAATGTAAGGAGAATGCATTCTTGAACCTATAAAGACCGTAAATAACACAATTTCATAATTTAACTACCAACTACTAACTAACTGTTAGTGGTTAAATTAATTCCTACTATAAAAAAGTTATTATACTCCTTTCAAACACTGTATCAGTTTTATCATTAAAGCTGTTACAAATTAAAACGGAGATCCAGCCGACTAACTGAGGCGTTTCTGTTTTTGCCCTGGAATGACTTTTACCTACAGACATCCTGACAAATGCTATTAGAGCACCCTCTTCTGTCCATATGGACACTTTCCACTTGCACTAAATGAAAAACAACTCCCATCTATATCTCTATAGGCAGATATTATCTTTAGCATCATTGTCTGGTACGTTTTATTTTGCACTCCTGTCTTGTGGGTAAATGATCTTACTCTTGCCTGTCCCTCTTCTTTTGGTCTGTCCATCCAGTCTTTCCTTTTTACCATCTCTCTCTAGATCTTTGAGATGTGATTACAACCATCATTTTCATCTTTTCTTCTCTGCCTTGCCTTTTCCTCTATCCTCTAAAAGCCCCCGGTCAAAGCTTAAAGTCTTACATCCCCCCGCCCCCTTCTTCCTTACCCTCCGTCTCTCCTTCCTCTGAGGAAATGAGGATGGTTCCCTTTCCATCTTCTATCTGAACGTCTGGAGCCACCATACCAAACCTCTCCTTCACAATCTGCACAGAAAGACAAGGAACACAAAGTAAAAAGTAAGTAAAACAACATCCTCTCATGAAAAAAATGACATTTTTGTGACGCTTTACAATCCCATGTAAAACTAAATACATCCTTACTGCTTTCATAGGAATTACAGTATAGTAGCAGCCAGGCGCTGATAATCATATGCACTTGATTAACTGATTATTAAAAGCAGTGTTTACTGAGCAGTAATACACTCTCACTAGCACATTTATGAGCTTCAGTTCAGGAAGAAAAATGTGAGTCTTGCTCAACAGTTGATCGTTTTAAGATATCACAAAGACATGTCACATTCCATATGTCATATTTCTATAGGCCAGTGAATTACAATGGAGGCAGTGAATTAAGGTACTGGAGCTCTTTAGTTAGAGGCTTTTCCCCCATTACCTACAAATGCACTTAACCTGCTAGATGTAACTGAACTGACTCTAACCAGATTTCTGGGACCAAAAACTTTAAGCACCGGGAAAGATTCATCAGTGGGACAAGGTGTAATCTGTCACGGCAAGATTTTACGATTCTACAAAAGCATAAACTGACACAGTCGATACTGGAAACTAGTGCAGTCTGAACAAGGCAAAGGAAAGGTGTCTGACAGGATAAGCGATGCTCAGGAATTTTACCAATTAATGACATCGTCTTCGATACTGGATGTGCTGTAACATTACCTTGTCTTGCAGAGTGAGCACCATGGTTTTGTGCACGTTGAGTTTGACCGTGACTTCAGGTTTGCTGGCGCAGACGTAGCAGTTAGTGCTGGGCGGGTCTAGCACGCAGGGGACCAGCAGCTTCTTCCTGAGATTGGGGCACTTGTTCAGGAAGATCTGATGCAAGAAAAAATAAGATGGACATAAAAAGAGGCTTATTATAGGAGCCGTATTCTAGTTATGACAAACTCTGGTGTAGTGGCTCTTAACATAAAAAACTAGGCTGCTCTTTGTCGCTTGTGTATGAAAGTTGCACAGGACAATAACAAAAATATGCAGGCATAAAGTCACAACAAATATTTGACAATATTTTTCAACATTACACTTAAATATACTCCCCCATTCTAGGCTGCTTTAGCAAATCACACCTTTTAGGAGGGTGAACATACTGGTCTATTACCACCTGTGGGTTGGACAAAATGCTAAGACATTTCCATCTAACAGTGTGCATTAAATTTGGCATCTGAAGCCAAAGGCAGTGCGTACACAAGTGTCAAGAGTCATATATGATCCACTGCTAAAACAGATAACAGCAAACTGACCGTGCGACAGGATTCCAGTTCCCCGGATAAAATCTTGAGCCCCTCCAGCACGATGAGTCCAGCGATGACAGCATTGGTTGTGGCAATAGCTGGGATGATGTTACCTGCCATTGCTGAAGAGAAATTAACAAACACATTTAGATTTGTGAATAAAAACTCTGACATGACTGTTTTGTAGCCTTTGTGCGTGACTTACACTTGACATCAAAGCGACTTTTCATGTTCATACTGAAGATGTGCATACGCAGGTTGGCTGCTGCAGTAACAAAGTCCATGGCTGGAGGGTCATCCTGACAGGAAGAGGAGAGGGAGACAGGTAGAGCAAGGTGATAGGACCAAAAATATTTATCACGATATACATTTGAAAATTTGCGATAACGATAGAACTGACGATATAATTGACACTACACAAAATACTTTACAACTCCACAACTTTATTAGTGCAAAAAAAAAAAATCAATGTATTTTCACTTAAACAAGCAGCTGTTTTTTATGTGCATTAAAGTTATATAAAAATTTAACAGTGCAAATCCAAATTTCTTGCAGACAGTTTAACCAAAAAGGCATTTCCAGTGGAAATTGGCCGACATATCCTCAGCATAACCATGTATAATATCACAAAACTGCCACAAAGCAGATAACAAATAACAAAAAAGGTTATATACACACAATACGGTAATATTATGTTGAAGCTCATTACGTATCACTCCGCGAGGCTCCTACCTACGATAGTCGTAGTGCTCCGACAATCCATCAAGCGGTGCGGGTTCGTAGCTCAGCAAAGTCGTACTAAAACATTTGACAGATTTTCGAGCGCCGTGTACATAAACTCATTTCGAGGTCAGTAAACACAACCAGAATTCATACATAAGGCACACGGGATTATAAGGGGCACTGTCGATTTTCAGAAAAATCAAAGGATTGATTTTAAGTGTGCCGTATTTTCCATAAACCACGGTAGTAACGACGGTCCGCTAGCATGTGCTACCAAAAATAGTACTTTGTTGTGTATCTGACGGACGAAAGCTAAACCAGTTCCACACCACTGAAGTTGCAGCATTTTTACAAAACAATTCTGGTTCATCCGTTTCATTCAACGATCCACTTTCACCCTTCTCATTCTCCTTCGCCGCTGTGCTTTTTCTGGCATGTGCGTATGAAAACAAACAACATTATACCGGTATGACCGTGAACGGTATGATATGACCCAGCATTAGAGGCAGGTATTCATCATCTGTGTGCAGCATTTTATTACATCTGCAGCAACTTTCTACTGGAGTAACATTGTATCTGCTGGCTGTCAGTTTGCAAAGCCATTCAGATGAATGTACAAAGTACAATTACTGTACTAACATACTGAATGAAACCTGCCCAACAAGTGAAGCTCAGCAGCCAGGGTTGACTATTATAATGTGTACTTATTCTGGCAGCCAGCAGAGTGCAGCACTACACTCACAACGCATACTCCACCGAGTGAATGGGCTGTTTTATGTCCACCAATTTTCATTCATTGTCTTAATACATCTTTATTGTTTCTGCAATACAGTCATACTATGTCATTTATTTAAAGCACTGGCTACATTGTATGTTTGAGCATTTAAAAAAAAATATTACACTCAATTATGCTCATAGGTCCCGTTAAGCTAATTTCCAACACCATATTTTTGGACTGTAGAGTAGCTTTGCATGAATAATCATCTACTTCATTGACTAAAACAATTTTAGCTCCTCTTCCTTCAAGCCAACTTACTTCTGACTGGCTCACACTACACAAAAATAGATTTGAACAGTAGGTTTGTTGGGCTTTTGTGTGCACTGCCAGAACTATTTTCCTGGGATTACGGATAGCCACTCTCATTGACATGATACAGAGTAGAAAAAACAAAGACTGAGTATCCAGAGCAGTCTGACCTCATTTTCAAAGCTGTGGGCATGTTTCATACAAGCATCCACCATTTTTATATGGAAAAATCAAGTGAAAAACTAATTCACAAGAACGTCTTGTCTTTACCTTATCCCAGACCAGCTCAGCACCCTCGCCCTTTTCCTGCAGCTGTGAGCGGAGCGTCTCCACGCTGTGCTGGAACAGCTGGCAGTAACCCCAAACATCCAGAACCTGCTGGTCCTTCAGACCTGAAGCTGGAGTCCCCTCCTTAGGACACTCTAAAGCCAAGAGAAAGGCACACAATATTGTGGTTAATGAAGCCTTTAAAGCAGTGACCCTTTTTATAATTAATATAAATCGGACATCTCGCAGTTATGTTCCTTGTGTAAGCGAACTGTAAACATAAGTAAATTCCTCCACAGGCTGCACGCTGTGCAAACAGCTGTTCTTTATTACATGTGTCATGTGCTTTTGTTATGTTTGTGAGGACACAAAAAATATTTGCTTCGTTTAAACTTACAGCTAATGTGCAGCTCAGTATCTTCCCAACAAAAAGAAGCTGGACATGTTCAGAAGTAAAACTTATACACAAGTAATAAACTCACAATTTAAAATATTTCGAGTTCTTTTCTCGGTCTTCCTGACTCAAACAAGTTGAAATATGGCCCCTAAACACACATGCGCGAGCACAGGTAACGCCAGGTGATGCTGAAAGCCTGGATGGGCTTAAGCTCCGCGTGCATAAAGGACATACCACTGTTCTCTAGCTGGTGCCAGTCTAAAGGTGTAGGAGCTTTCCTCTTCTTCCATAACTTGTCCATGGTCAGAAGGTACATGATGTCATCTTTGAACAGCTGGAAAAAAAAGGAGCAATCATAAACAACTACTCTACGTCCGTGGTGATGCTATGCTAAATGACTAAACTCTAGGATTCTCAACATTTTCTGCAGCCCACATAAGGACAGAATGATCGCTTCTTCAACGGTTGTGTTCTTGACGAATAATCTGCTAGTTTTTAAAGGAGAGGGAAAAAAACTTGAAATCTAACTAGTCTAAAAGAAAACAAACAAATATTTGCCAAGCAAACTGTGTACTTCGGTTGTAATATGAAACCATTAATTCCTTTCCTCATTAATCTAATGTTCAAATACGTCGAATAGCAAGGGCAACCACCAGTCTACTCAACATCTCGTGCCCATCCCATTTATACTCGCTTGCTTATTTATTACCTTATTGAAGAGTTTGACAGAATCATATCCGGTGGATCGAGCCCATTCCTTGGTGGAAACACGCTTGATGTCCCCATCCTTATCTGAAGCGGTGGCACGAGCCGCCGTCTCTTCGGGATTCCCTTTTAACAGAATTCACAGCTTTTACACAGCAATTAATTTTAACCTACGTTAATATTCATCCTGCTGTGTGACCAAACAATCAAAAAGGATCCCCGCAAAAACCAAAACAGGGAATTCAAAATTGTGAATCCACATTAATGCCACTCTCTCTCTCACTTACATGCAGCCTCTGGGTCCGCTGTGTCCGGCGACACCTCTTGATCTGCATCTTCTTCTCCAAACAGTTGACTGTAGTGGCAACATACAAACAACAGAAGATGACATCATCACACAGCCTATTATCCGCTGATGATTCTGAAAGATCATCTGATGGTTTAGAAATGGTCATATCTAGATTAGTGATTAACAACTGACGAGGTCCCATCTAATCGCAAGACCTCATAGCACTGAGTCACTCCAACAGTGCACTTTGTTCTCAGACTGCTGATTTACTTTTGGTCCCTCAGATATTTGTGTGGGAGGCAGAGCCTCCAGCTTTCTGTCTCCATCCCCTTACTCCCAGATGGTCACAGCAGAAGGCTGCCCCTCCTTGATTCCACTGGAGGATACTTCCTGTTAAAATTTAGTTTTTCCTTCACACTGTTGCCAGCTGCTTGCTTATGGTGGGTCGTCTGATTATTGGGTTTTCTCTGTATTATTGTAGGCTCTTTATCTTACAGTATAAAGCACCTTATGGGCAACTGTTGTTGTGATTTGGTGCTATATAAATGAAACTGAATGTAGTAATTTTCAAACACGTGCAGGAACAGTTTAATCAAGATCACACTCTACTCTACGTCCAGTCTTAACTGGAAAAAAGAAGATAAAACCGTGTGTGTCAAAAACTGCACGCAGAAAGTGATCAGATCATGCAGAAAATATTTAGAGGTAGTGAGGCACAGTGGGATCACATTTCATGATGTGTTTTTCACCTAACCTGTCCTCTTCCTGCAAGATCAAGCCTGGCAAAAGCCACTATTATTTGCTAAACTAATACGCAGACTGCAATCAAATGTAACTTGAAGCCCAAGAATGCATGCGTAAAAAGAACACAGCTTACTTGAAGAGATATTTGGCCCAGACGATGCAGTGAATGGGCTCAGATGGTGTGTTTCTTATGGTGCATCCTGGGAAGGTCTTCTGTGCTGGTTTCGGCTGGCACTCGTAGCACTCTGTCATTCCCTGGGTAAGAAGCAGCAGAGAAGAGACATGTTCACCGCCCTTGCTCAAAAATCTGCAGCACAGATCAAAATCAAGGCCCTTGATGAATTTTAGTCTGACCCCCATTTCCCTTTGGGTTCTTGGCTACCTTACACACAATGTAAAAAGAGCTTAAAGACATGCAGCCAAATTGTTGGTTCTCTGTGTGAAAAAATATCGGTGCTACCTTCTTGATGACCGTGACCTGTCCCAGGTATCCAGCAGTGCCACTCTCTATCAGAGGGATATCAGCTGCCAAACACATCCTGTTGACATGGTTACGGGCAGCTGGGGAGGCAACACGTGGTTTTATTTACCTCATTTGAAAGCGTTAGCAGTAAAAGAAGATATTTTGGTAATGCTGTAAGACGAGGGTACCTCTGTTATCCAGGGCGTTCATCACAAGCATGAATTTTCTGAAGAACTCCACGTTGTATTCAGGGCTGTTAAGGAAAAAACAAACCACGGTCAGTCCCACATCAGTACATTCTTGAAGGAGCTAACCTCAGACTGACCAAACTGTGAAAAAAAAAGAGAGAAAGAAACGTGCTTCATGATGCTGTCGTGGTATGCAGTGATGTTGGCACTGGGGCAGAACTGCAAGGCGCTCTCTTTGGCCACCTACAAGACAACAAGAGTAAGGGACGGATGTATAAAGTGCACAGAGGACGTTTAAAATAGCAGCTCAGACAGAACTCTGCAGCCTGCAGGACCAGAGGTGAGTTACATACCTGTGCTTTAGACTTGCCTACATGCTTCTTCTGAAAGAGGAACTGACGGTTCAGGTTGCTGACATCAATTGTGTCCAAGTCAATCTGCCAAAATCAACAGGGTTGTAAAGTCAGTCGAGTCCAATCCAACAATCAAACACTTTTCTATTTGTTTGAACAGAAACGCCTGCTAGGTCACAACAAACAGGGGTAAGTCAGTGCGACAATCAGAGGACTGCACGAGCATTTTAAACACCAAGAGAAACAAGTAATTCTCTGCTGAACGTCTTTCTTTTCATATAACTATTTTACTGCATTTTAATTGTTCTAGATTTGCATTAATGTGTTTTCTATGTGCTGCGTTTGGATACAAAGTTAGAGAGGCAAGACTGAGATAGTTTGGACATATGCAGGAATAGATAGATATGGATATATTGGACAAAGGATGCTGAATATTGAGCTGCCAGGCAGGTGAGAGGAAGACTGCAGAGAAGGTTTTGCACAAGGTTGGTGTGAGAGAAGGGGATGATAGGGAGAGGGTGAGACAGAGTGTTCTGTGTGTACAGCACTGCTGCTAATTCAGTCGGTGACAAATAAAAGTTTCACAATGTTATCTCAATTCTAGCCAAGAGGTTAATTAAATTATTTAAACAGTAGCTGCTTAACTGCTACAGGATTACAGGCACAAGCAGCAAAAAAAACTCACACAGGGTGTTTGCAGGTACCACTGAGATGATGACAGTAAAGTAAAAGATAACCAGAAGACTTTAGGACCTGTCGTTGACCCTTTTTAAGAGGGAGAGGCTGTAGTAGCCTTAACTAATGAAGTCTGTGGTGGATGCCAGATGACAAAAAAAATGAAACTGTTTATGTAAAGAGTGAGGACAGACAGGATGGATTCTACTTTCATAAATAAAATACTGCAGCGCCGGTTATTTTGGCTGCAGACATTAAATGCACGCAGTCTCATGTTTGACTCTGGGAGACTGATACCAGCAGGATAAGAGAGAAGGCGAGCACAGGCTCAAACAATGTCATCAAGAGTTTACTGAGACAAACTAGACACTCCTGACTTTTCTATCTTATCATGTCAATGTCATTCTCAAATGTCCCCCAAATACAGGACACTACACTCAAGAGAGGGGTAAGCAAATCTGAAATCAATCTGCAGGTTCTTATTTGGTTGTATCAATTATAATGTTACCAAAAATATAATAATTAAATAAAGAAATACAATAGCGTAACCAGTGCAAACTGCTTCTAACAAGAACAGAATAAGGAATAGGAGCAAACTTGAGACATCACTCTCTAGTTTGAAAACCAGAAGCCTCACAGACCCTCAATGGTGACAAAGTTCAACGCAGACCTTGTCACTGTGAAAAGGAAATGTCTGCGTTCCCACTACATTTACCCAGCTTCCTGAAGAGAATGGCACTTGCCGAGGTCATGTAGGACCCTCAAAACACCAAAACCTACTTTTGGGTACTCTCTTATTCACAAAGGGTTGCCACAGTGGGTCAATGCACATCATTTGATCAGATCTATTGCTTGTCAGGCAAATGTGTAAACCACTACTCTATGGACAGTGACAAAAGAAACAGAGGTCAGAGGGTGCCCTGACACATATAAGATCTGTAATAGGCACAGTAATGCAGTAGTTAGAAATGTCCCCTCACAGCATGCAGGCTTCTGGCTGAGGTGACTGTGTGTTAAGTTTGCATGCTCTTGCTGTTCACTCTGGCTTCACAGTGAAAAGATATGCACATTATGTTAATTTATTATTCTAAACTGACCATTGATTTGAGGTTGGTAAAGAGTTTTAAGTGTATAGATTATGATGCCCAAAGAACGTATGGTTAAGTGCCCGAAGTGTTAATTAATAACAACTTAATAATATAATAACTGGTAGTTGATATAGAAGTAAGCTCTAATTGTTGCACATAATAAATCTCAACAGTTCCAAAGTGCTCTTGCCATTTCCATTTTCAGTAACACATTTCTTAAATCAATGTGGTGGTTGTGTTATATCTTAGGTACAACAGTGTGATGACAATACAGTGTGCTTGGTGTTTTTTCCTCCTACCAGTGTTGTGAAATTTAAAGCCTCTATTTATTAATGTCAGATTGGCCATTTATGCATTCTGCAGTTAAAAAAATGAAATGGTACAGACACAAACGGGGGAAGGGGGGGGTCCTTGGCTCTAAACCACACAGTACGTAAGGGAGAATTTAATACACAATTTAACAGCACTTTCTGAGCACCCGTGAACTCCTCACGCTCAGCCCCCAACCAGCACGCACATACATTCTATGAATAAAGAAACTGAGCGTTTTGCGTTGATAGATACAGTGAGGATGTTTTTTCCCTATAATACACCGTCCATGGCTAAGCACGGAGATGTCTAAGCACCTCCATGGTGGCACACAGCCCGCGGTGTCCTTACAAAGAAGTTGACTGGCTAACTTAGCAGTGATAATGGCGCCAAATATCCCGGCTACATCGCTACGATCTTGTTCGACTTTTTTCCACCCTCACAGATAGATATCCTTGCCGGTCCATTTGACGCTGTTCACGCGGTGTTAACAAACCACCAGCGAGATAGTAATACAGCTCATCTTTGAATGCCACGTCTCAGCAATTAGCCTGAGCCCACACGTCTCCTCTTGACACACTCATTGCAGCACAAAGAACCAGTTAGCATGCTAGCCGGCTAGCTACCAAAGACACAGCCACACAAACAAACAGCGTGAACGGGACGGACCACTTCGATGTTTTTGAAGCCGGTGAGTACAAGGTTCTTCAGCAGCTCGCAGCCGATCCCTCCTGCTCCCACTACCAGGACCTTGCAGGTGGAGATGGAATCAGCCAGCTCTTTTCGGAGGGAACCCACAAGTTGGACCATGTTGATGGCTAAAGACAGAACCTGCAGCTCCCGGAGGCTAGCTGTTAGCTTCTTCTTCTACACAACCCAAGACCCACCCACTTCCGGGTCACACACTTTTTCTTTTGTGAGAAAAAGTAGTAGTTTGTCATTTTAGCGCCCTCTTCCAAATGCCACTAGTATTTACGATATAAAAGATAAGGCTTTTATAATAGGGATTCGCAATTCCAGGCTTCAACGGCTGGTGTCCTGCAGGTTTTAGATGTGTCCTTGATCCAACACAGTTGATTCAAATGGCTAAATTACCCCCTCAACATGTCTTGAAGTTCTCCAGAGGCCTGGTAATGAACTACTCATTAATTCAGGTGTGTTGACCCAGGGTGATATCTAAAACCTGCAGGCCCTTGAGGCCTTGGAGTTGCCCACCCCTATTGTATAAGATATATATAAGATAAAGCTCCTTGAATAGCATTGTCTAAATCTAATTTCTTGTCATTTCATTAGTATTTATACTCAACAGCAATTCTCTTCTCTTTCCCCTCACCCCCCAACCACTCACTGCAGGTGGCTGCCCCTTGCTGAGACTAGTTGTGCCAGTGGTTTTTTCCTATTCAAAGGGAGTTTTTTCCTCTCTACTGTTGCCAAATACTTATTCATAGGGGGTTGTTTGATTGTTAGAGGTTTTTTCTAGTATTGTAGGGTCTTTACTTTACAATATAAAACACTCTGAAATGACTGAAATGACAGTCCTGTGGACTGTGATGTCATATTTGTTACAAATTCTGTCAAAAATGACATTTTTCGCGTCATTGGGACTTTACACCTAGATACATTGGGGTTATATAAAAGTCACTTTGCCAAAAAAAAACTGATTGGGGATCTACCTTAAGACTAAAACGTTCTTTCTGGCTCAGAACGACTTATGATGTATTTATCCAGGTTAAACGGCTCGTTGACAGTAAAAGTGTGTTGTTGTTTTTTTAAAGAGAAATCTGGCCAAGAGGGTAGCAGAAATTGAGAATAAGTCATTTCATTATTTTAAAAATAACTCCTTCTTAAATCCTGTAGACTATAAGATAATTACCCAAAATAAATAAGGATATTGAACATTTAAAAAATGTAAAACATCAGGAATAACCTTTTGGGGGCAGATGATCATTTTTATATTAAAGTCTTTTTGGAAATCTCTCTGTGCATACATTCAAAGCTGGTCTGTGAAGAGAAGTGGGATACGTTCACTTCAGCTTCACGTTGCACACATCACATTTGGCTTTGCTTGCTTGAAAAAAAAATCAGAACATTTTCATTAAAAAATAGTCTTTGTCAATCATTTGCCTTCTGAGGCGTAAATAAACACACGTAGGAGGGATCGATAGGGCGGTGTACCCGTACCGTACACGTTTTATTTGCTCCTGCATGCCACTCTGACCAGACACTCTTGGCGCAGACCTTGAGAGAATTAAACGTGGTTCCCGCAGCACTCAGCAGCCCAGGACGTGTGGGTGCACTTTTACTTCAGAGATGGTAAACACAGGGTTTCCTCTGGTGTGACCTCGCGTGTTTTCTTCCCGGCTGGCCCGCCTCTGCCTCCGCCTCCAGCTGCAGCGCACAGACTGAGCTCCGTCCAGAGCGCCACAGCTGCCCGAAGGAAAAGATGGGATCCGCAGGACACTTGAGCTTAGTGCTGCTGCTTGCATTTCTGCTGGGGCTTCATCACTCCTCAGGTTTCTGGATCGTCAACGTTGTCTTTCCTCCCCCAGCCAAACCTAAAGTACCCAGCAACAGCACTCCTCCACTTATTATCGGTAAGTACAGGGTCTGTCTGTTTGTTAATATATATGGAAGATTAAAATATACTGCTGTGATATATACCCGAGATTTATTGTTGATTTAGCTGGACATCTATGCGGAAACATGTAGCACGACGGTCCAGTACAGTCGGGGGGTGGGGGTGTTTTTAGGTCACACACAGCACTCTGTACATTTGACCCTGCAGGCAATATCAGTGTTTTCTCATCAGGAAAGCTTTAGGGACACAATTTAGTGACTGTGCTTTGGATAAACCTCCACGCTCAAACTGAAAGACTATTAAACCTGTTCTTTTCCTACATATAATTTAAAATAAATCGTCCTCTCTATGTCAAGAAATTTCTTTTAAAGTTCAGCTTGCCTTTTTATGAAATCTCAAACATCCAGAGAGAGACATTTTCGCCTCAGAATTTGAAGAAGTGGTATTTTTATTGTCTTTGATATGATGATGTTTAAACACTGGACTGACCAGATCGCAGAAGAACTGCTGTGTACGCGGTGTAAATAGTGTAGCTGGGTAACGGTAAATGATGCAGCTTCTCCTGTGGGTCAGGGGTCAGTTTCGCAAATTCCGAAACAGATCCAAATATTTGCATTTCACAAAACTGTCTGCTATGTCAAATACACCTTATTTGCTGAATTCTGGGTAAATTAAGGCTAAAAGAAAACATGTGACCACATCAAGGTAATCATCGTAAATCACCCACCCCGGGATAAAGTGTTTTGCTGTTTTGGTAGGTTTTGTGCTATTAGAAATTAGATGATGTTATCCCTTTTAGGCTTACACTGTACCATTTCCCTCTTTCTGCTGCTTGTGATTCACAGTTAGCAGTCAAAAAGTCATCGTCCAGTCAGGGATTTGTGCAGTCTACTGCACAGGAGCTCCAAGTAAAGGACAGGCAAACAAAATGAGGAGATTTTGACTAAAAGGAGATAAAGAAAATGCTTTGAGTTCTACATTGATTGCTTTAAGTGAACCAATCGACTGACATTTATTTAAACTCAAAAAACAATGTGACTAAACAGCACTAACAGTTTTACCCATGACTTCAATATGATTTTGTGAAAAAAGTAAGTGAAATAAGTGGAAGAGATGGGTGTAGAAATGTCCTTACCTATAAAAAAAGGCAGATTACTGTCGGCTCGTTTCAAGAAAGACTGGTAGGTGTCAACCGACAGCTTTGACAAGACCTTAAAAGTGTTCAGCGAGAGTAGAAGTACCAAAGAGTCAACATGAAACGCCTGCAGAAATCTCTGCAACTTCCTGAAATATATCTTTAACACTGAAAAAGAATGGTGGTTATGGAAGGACAAAGAAAGGAAGCAACCACTCAAAATGAAAAACAAAAACAAACAAACAAAAAAAAGCGTTGCTGAAATTTTAAAGTTTGCAAAATGCCACCTCGATGTTTCACATCACCTATTTAGCAGTCGTCTTGTGTGCAAAGATGCTAAGTCTGAAGGAATAAAGGCAACACATCATCACAACTCTAAGGCATGGTGGAGGGAGCATCCTGGCATGGGCCCTGTACTTTGAAGCAAGTTCAACATTACCAGGTCACTTTTCTTTCTCTGGTTTCAGCATTAGCAATCAGGCTAAGTCGTCGATCAAAGGTGATTATGAGCTTGATAAATTAACCCAGGATTTATCTATCGAAGCATGAGTGTGTTCGCATGAAAGGGGCGATATCTGGGAGCAGAGCAACTGATTCAGGTAAAACTATGTTATTATAAGAGGTTAACCACATAAAAGCAGTGATGTGAGCGACTGCAACATGAAAGGAATCAGACAGTAAATTACAGCACTGAAAACACCTAAAGTGTGTGTTTGTGCTATAAGTGCTCTTTCATTAAGTCATAAAAGAACAGATGTATTATAATTGTTATTACTCATATTTAGATAAGCAAAAGATAGTTTTAGTTTTTATCATTTTCAGCTGCAGCCCTGGTGATGTTTAAAGGTCTGAGAGCAACCAAAGAATAAATCTCAGACCTTCCCAACCGCAGACGTTTCCTTCTTAAAGTGAAAATGAGATCATTAATATAACAACATTAGATAAATTGGATTCCACTGTTTGTTTTTGTTTTGTTTTCTAAATTGTAGTGTGGTTTTTATTTCCAACTTAAATTATATAACTCTTTAATGTGGCAGGAAATTAGCTTATCAACATCTGGTCTCAGGATCCTCCAGAGCAAAGCAGCTGTGCACATTTTTTAATTGCAAAACAGGAGACAGAATATTGACAGGATATCAAGGAGAAACAGAAAAACACAATAAGACAGAGTGTAGGTAGGGGTTATTATAGCTTTGTATTTTCTAATTAGTTTTTATTTTAATTTTATTTTGACCTGTTGTTTTGAATTCTGACTGAATTCTATATATATGAAATTTAACAAAATTGAAAAATAAAATACAAAATAAAGTACAGGATAGTGTATACTGTATACATTCCCAAATTTAGATGCATATTTTAATAACTTCAGTCTCTCTCCAGTTCCTCAATGTTCCCAGTCTTTAATCTCAACGTCCCCAGTCTTTAATCTCAACGTTCCCAGTCTTTAATCTCAACGTCCCCAGTCTTTAATCTCAACGTCCCCAGTCTTTAATCTCAACGTTCCCAGTCTTTAATCTCAACGTCCCCAGTCTTTAATCTCAACGTTCCCAGTCTTTAATCTCAATCTCCCCAGTCTTTAATCTCAACCTCCCCAGTCTTTAATAGCTCCAGAAACATCTTCCAAATGTCAAAAAATTCTGATGATCTTTTCCGAAAAGTATAGTTTTTATTTTTATTTCCTATGACCAGTGATCTATAGCAGTGGTTCCCAGCTCTCTGAGCTGGTGACTCTTCATCATGCAAAAAGTCACTTTGCAAACTCTTATCACAGCTTTAATTAATGAATAATCTCTTTGATTTCTTTCAGTTCAATTAAATGATTCCTCAGTTTCATATTTCATATTTCATACAATATGAAACTGAAGAAGTCAGAGAGCTTCTGATTCCTTCTGATGACACACAATCTGTAAAAAAAAAAATGATTTGGATCATTGATTTATGACAGCTGTCTGGGAAGTCCATCAGTTCATCAGTTCTTTGTTGCATGGTTGTTAATAGACCTCTCTGCATTGAATCATACCTGTTATTAATCTCTGTCTCTCTTCCACAGCATGTCTTAATCCTGTTTTCCTTCCCTCATCCCAACCGGTCACAGCAGATGGCTCCGCCCCTCCCTGAGCCTGGTTCTGCCAGAGGTTTCTTCCTGTTAAAAAGGAGTTTTTTCCTTCCCACTGTCGCCAAAGTGCTTGCTCATAGGGGGTCATATGATTATTGGGTTTTTCTCTGTATGTATTATTGTATGATCTACTGTACAATATAAAGCGCCTTGAAGCGACTGTTGTTGTGATTTGGCGCTATTGAAATAAAATTGAATGGAATTGAATTGAATTGAATTGAATTGAATTGGAAGTTTGCTGAACTTCGGCAGCAGTTTGCAGTGCTGTGTATTGGTCCCACTTTTTCCTGCAGTACAATTAACATTTGACACACTGTTGTGTTTGCATGTGCCCTCCTGCTCAGTACCGGGGAACCTGGGGAACCGTCTGGAAGCCAAAATAGACAAGCCGTCGCTGGTCCACTGGCTGTGCTACAAGAAAACTGAGAAATGGTTCCCACTGTGGATCGACCTCAACATGTTCATACCCATAGGTGTGGACTGCTGGATCGATAACATCAGGTGAGACCTGCTGTCTGCTCTCACATCCACGTTTAAGCAGTTTAACAACACCTTTGATCTACAACTTTGCCTTACTGTAGGTGACAGCTGAGGAACAGACTTTTATGTTATGCTTACGCTTGTCAGTTTTGTTTATCTTTAGTCAGGTTTTTCATCACTGAATACATGTTTTGCAGAATTTGAAAACTTAGCCATGTGTTTCCACATTTGTGCGTCCTGCAGACTCGCTTACAACAGGACAACTCGGCGGTCATCCAACTCACCCGGGGTGCAGGTGCGAGTGCCTGGATTTGGGCAGACCTATTCCATTGAATATCTTGACTATAACAGACTGGCTGGTGAGAAAAATACATCTGTGTTGGTAAACTGGTAAATTTGGGGGACTAGTTTCTGACATCTTTTAATGTATTTCTACACTGAGTAACAGAGAAATGTTTAATGGTCATGAAGGCAAAAATATAAAGGAACACGTAGCCCAGTGCTTTATTTCCATACTAGATTTGGACTCTTAAACTGACCGAGTCTGCTACTGTTCTCTGAAGGTTACTTTTACACCATGGTGGAACATCTGGTCAACGTGGGCTACATCCGAAACGAGACCGTCCGCGGAGCACCGTATGATTGGAGAGTAGCTCCTAGTAAGTCTGCATTATTTTTATGTTAAGAGAGAAAGCACGGTGCTTTGCATGTGTTTGCTTACGAGTATACAAAAGAAGTTTCCTGAGCAGCTCAGCTTGTGCTGTTTTTTCTTTTTTTTTACTAATTATGGCACGCAGGGGGGTCAATGATAAAAATCGACATTACTAAAGAACATTAACTTATGCTTTTATTTAATCATGTATTAAAGTCATGTTACTTTTTTTTAATACAATAGGAGCAATTTTCAGATGTGCTTCCTAGTATAGTACAGATAATTGTGGTAATTACTTTGACTTTTAATGTCTCCCAACTTCTGAGAAGAAAAGTCTTCACTAGCCACTTTAACAACTATATACTTCACTATGTTCTTCTGCAAGTTGCTGACTTTAGTGCTGGAAAGGTGAGTTTGTTATGTCGGTGGGAGAAGCAGGATTGAACCAAGCGATAAAGTTGTCGGTCGAGAATACTAGTATATGCTGATGCTACAGTATTGTACACTCCATAATTTGGTAGCGTGTAGCAAATATAACTTCAAGTATTTGTTTTCTGTGTGACTTTGTTAGATTCTTACATTGCTGTAGAGGAAGTTTGGCGCATTCTTCACATTGTAACAACTCTTCTTGAAGTTTTTGGGCAATTGTTTTTGATGTCCTGCCACATTTTAATCAGGTTGAAGTCAGACAAATGGTTTCACATTTGACTCTAGAATACTTCTATATATAGAGTTCATGGTTGACCCAACTACTGAAAGGTACCCAGGTGCTATGGCTGCAAAACAAGTCCAAATCATCACCTCTCCACTACCACTGGATTCAGTTGAAAACATTTAATATGAGGGATTTGTGCTGATATGTTGTATTTGGTTTATGCTACATGTGATGCTGTGCATTATGGTCCATATGTCCACTTTGGTCTTATTTTTCTAAAGGACATTGTTCCTGAGGTCTTTGCTCAGATGCAACTTTGCAAACCTAAGAAGAGGCTTTCTGTTGGCAATCAAGCCAAACTTGAACAGCCTTTTTTTAACATGCTGACTGAGACCTGTAGAGTCTGAGATGTCGCTCCTGGGGTAAATTTGCTGGTATGTAGATATCATGAATGTTTTCGTCTTCTCACTGTACAATGATGGACTTCAGACTGTATGGGAATGGCCTTATTGATTATTGCTGATATATTTCCTCCTTATGGGCGATCGTGGCTTAAGAGTTGGCAGTTCGCCTTGTAATCGGAAGGTTGCCGGTTCGAGCCCCAGCTTGGACAGTCTCAGTCGTTGTGTCCTTGGGCAAGACACTTCACCCGTTGCCTACTGGTGGTGGTCAGAGGGCCCGGTGGCGCCAGGGTCCGGCAGCCTCTGTCAGTGCGCCCCAGGGTGGCTGTGGCTACAATGTAGCTTGCCATCACCAGTGTGTGAATGGGTGGATGACTGGATATGTAAAGCGCTTTGGGGTCCTTAGGGACTAGTAAAGCGCTATATAAATACAGGCCATTTGTCATTGTGTTAACACATATCTGAATGCTGCAGACCAGCAAACTGCCAAAATCTCAATAATCAAATGCTCTGATTAGCAGCGCCTGGCTGCTACTTATCCTATTAATTCCACTGGAAGTAAAAGGAGTGTATTTTGTTTTTCACACACTGCTTCTGCATGTTGGTTTAGCTTTTTAAAAATATATATTGACACAGTGTAGCATATCACGGGTTGCTTTTCATCTGAGGTTGCAGTTACCTCATTTTAATACCTGCTAAGGACCACGTGATTTTTATTTACCAGCTGGTTCTTAGAGCTAACCCTAGAGAGAGGAGTGGATTTTCTTTTAGGACACCAAAACTCTAAAACAAACTCACTAGTTTTTATTCACACACTGACTGTGAGTACATTTGGTGTTGCATGTCCTGATTGTGGCAGCAGGTTCTCAAGTTATTTTGACCAGATGCAACCAAATTTTAATTACACTACATAATGACGTTTGATGTGCACCTCTTAAGGTTCTTGCTGTGAGCCTGTAACGTTTTTATTTCCCTTCGTCCCCCCACAGATGAGAATGCAGAGTACTTAGCAAAGCTGCAAAACCTGGTTGAGGAGATGTACAACCAGTATCAGGAGCCTGTCTACCTGCTGGGACACAGCATGGGATGCCACTATGTCCTCTACTTCCTCAACCAGCAGCCTCAAGCCTGGAAGGACAAATACATCAGAGGCTTCATTTCTCTAGGAGCGCCATGGGGGGGTGCAGTAAAAGTACTCAGGGTCCTGGCTTCAGGTAATGATAAGAACGCACAGAACAGAATACAGATGGAGGGGCTAGAAAGCGGTGTGAACCTGAAACTCTTTACAGGAGTAAATGATGGCCTCTCGATGATTTCGAACCTAAAGATTCGGGAGGAGCAGAGGATGGTAACCACCAATGCGTGGATGCTTCCTGTAGATGGCATCTGGCCAAGTGACCACGTATTCATCTCCACGCCAACCTTTAACTACACTACAAAGGACTACCAACGGTTTTTCAAAGACATTGATAATGAGGAAGGCTGGTAAGAAACAGTTTGGTTGGTTTGGTTGGTTTTAGAAAGTCTTGATTGCCAAAAGTTAAAAAAGCAGACCAGAAATTGTATAGTACCAGTGGTCATCTGTATTTACTGCTTTACCTCTCCTTTGAGAGCAGAAAGTGTGAAATTTCTGGGCTCTTTGTCTTCTACTTCTATTTCTATCTAAATGGTAGCATCTTGCTTTTTCTTGAACTATACCTTTTTAGCATATAGATCAAATACTTCTCTTTTTGGTGTATTTTTTCTAATAGCAAACAATGATCATGCCCTCTTGTTGGCTCCAGGTATATGTTGGAGGACACCAAGAACCTCACTAGTGATCTCCACCCTCCTGGTGTTGAGGTATGGTGTATGTATGGCATGGGCCTTCCAACTGCCATAACAAACATCTACGACGAGGTCTTTCCCAACGGGGACCCAGTGGACTTTGTTTATGCCGATGGAGACGGCACGGTGGACACGTTCAGCATGAGTTTATGCAAACGCTGGGAGGGGAAGCAGGAGAAGCCCGTCCATATCACAGAGTTCAGAGGGCTGTTCCATCTGGATATGGTGTTTCACGAAAAGGTGCTCAACCAAATCCAGGACATCCTGGAGGGCAAATCGGACACACCCACAGAGGTTGATGTCAGAACTGACACTGAATACAGGCGTTCAGGAGTTTGAAGCCATTTACAGTGCTAGAGTCTCACATAGGTGACTTTTGAGCCAGATCAAACATCAAGCTTAAAACAAATATCAGTACCGTCTCTTATCTCAAGTAGGTACAACAGCTCAAAACCAATCTGGACTTGGGGAGAATCTATCACTGATCCCCCTCCCCCCCCCAGCAAATAGTCCTGACCACTTTATCTTAACTAAACGCTGCTGACTCAACAATGTGGGTTTTAACCCTGACCTGATTATTACTAAACTGAGGTCATGTGTTTAGTTACCTTACGTCTGAAACTTGGTGGCAATTATGGAAATATAATAATCACAGTAATTAAAAATGTAGTAAGAAATTTTTATGATGGTTTTAGTTTTCTTGTTTTCATCTGTGTCCTCCTGTTACATCATCATTATCATTTTATTATTTTCATGCATAAAGACCCAATAAATATGAGACATTTGTTGTGTGAGATTATTGGATTATTCCCTCAGAAACTTTGTTTTTGATAAGTTATGAGCAATGATCATGAATATTTTTGAAGTGCTGTTGTGTAAGCGGCCGTCTGAATGGTTCACCTTAAAATTACAGCATTTAAGGTCACAAAAGTCCGCCTGTGTGGGTCACTAGTTTGGTTCCAGTACAAAAGTCAAGCCTTTATCTCATCTGTTGTTCGACAGCATCTGCTGCTGTGGACTCTTGACTCGCTGAAGTTGCGTTACAGCCAGGTGTAGTGCCAAAATAGTTGCACCCGTCAGAAAGTGCCTTCCCATCCTCAAGAGCGCGCAGAGGAGCAGGAGCCACGGCGCGTTCATGACTGAAAGAAGAGTTCGCGACTCCTCTTTCAAAATAAAGTCTGTCCTGCAATCAAGTGTTATAAGAAATAATCTGGATAATTGTAGTCAATATAATTTAATTTCCTTAATTTTAAACTGTAAGGAACACATAATGCTAATCTTTAGACAAAGCTAAGATTCATAGACAAATATATATTATTATTCTTTGTTTTCAGGAGTCATCGTGCAACAATTATGTACATGCAGGACAAATAAAAGCTTCCTATGCTGGCGGATATTTTACACTGATGTCACACTGAATCTGTAAAATAATAGTTTAGAGTTAAAAAAAGATTTCAAAGGAACTCTAAATAACTTGATGCCAGCATCACACTGTTTTTCCCTGCAGAGGGACATTGATTTGTCTTGTCACATGTTTCACATGTTCTTTTTGTTTGTTTGTTTGTTTTTAAAAAACAGTTTATACTGTATACTGCACTTATCACTTTACTCAAGACCCCACACTATCATATTACTTCAGAGTAGTTTACTCTCAGACTGCTGGTTTACTTTACTTGTGGTTCCTACAATAATTAAAAGTAGAATGTATCAGGGCGAGGACACTTGTGACAAAGACTCCACTTGTGTGGGATGTTTGTGTCACAAACTCCAGCTTGACATATGGGCAGGTGTAAAAGTCATGCAGTGTTTATTTGCCATTTATTATGTGTTAAAAATAATAGAGTTAACAAAAGAAAAATGTGGGGGAGGAGGACCAGGAGGTTGAGGCAAATCAAAGAAATTAATAGTGCCTACAGCTTCTCTAAAGGTCAAGTCAACCAATGCTCAAACAAAAAGGCCCATCTACACAAGGGGTCAGTCAAAACCATTCAAGTGTTAAGAAATCAGTTTCACCCCGGTTCTTTTAATTCCTCGGGCATCCAGAGACGGCACCGGAACTCAGTAGTCATTTTCACAAAACCTTTATTCATCTTTATTCATCTTCATTTAAGCATGCATCTCCTAGAAGGGAAGACGTGCAAGGCCGGTGTCCCTCTGCAAATCTTCACTGTTTTGTCTGTGAAACAAAGTGTTGTAGAAGTGAACCCATCATAAAACCCCCATGGTGTGCTGCAAACTCTGTGTCTGTGTGTGTATGCACGAGCACATGAGTGCCTGTGTGTGCGCATACCCGTGTGTCCATGTGAGTGCACGTGAGTGACTGTGTGTGTGTGTGTGTGTGTGTGTGTGTGTGTGTGTATGTATGTCTGCGTACGTGACTTCCTGCCGGTCATAAGAGTAATCTCCTCACCTAAGCTACACCAAATTCCTCTACACAACAGAGAAAACAGAGTTAACGTATTACAAACACTGGTAACTGGTAGACCTCACCCAGGTCTCCCCTGGGGAATTTCCACTCAACATTAACTTCTCTTTGTCTTACTTTCACAGTTCAAAATGGGGAAGGGCCTCCTAGAAATCTACTCCTAAATTCATTACACACTCAGGCCTTTATTGCATCCAGGGCAGTGTCAGTGTCTCTACAATAATTCTACATCCTACCTAACACATTTTTAAACTCTCAAATAAGCTACGCATATCTTCACAAGAGAGGTATCAACCGCACACCCTAGTGTTTCTAATAACTGTTCCTCTGTTACATATCTACAGGGTACCCCCAAGCTTACCTGTCCAACCTCCTAACACAACCATTCTATTCACACACAAAATCTACTAAGTCACAGAGAGTCAGAAGCAGCCTCAGCTGGCCAGGGAGCTGCCCTTTTGTAATTGGCTTACTACGCCCAGATCAGCTAATAGATGTATGCCAATTAAGTTTGAATGGGCCAATAGTTGGAAGCTCTACACGTGGAAGACGAGAGAAACAACAGCGCCACTTATTGTGGCATAAAACATAAAACATAGGCTTTCAAAACCTCAGCTAATTTGAATAACTGACAGGTACAACCACGTGATCTAAGAGGTTGGAGTTGGACTGACTTGTTAAGGAGAAAGATCTTTATTTTCATGAGTAAGTTTTTTTTAATGTATTTGCTAAATAAAACACATTATGGTAGAAAAGAGAGGATGGATTATATGGATTATATGGATAGAAAGAGGGGACACTTTTTGGTAGCGTATAGTTTAAGGTAAATAATCATCCAAACGGTACAATTAATATATTGATATTAATATTATTATTTCCTCTACTTGTAGGCCTATCAGAAATAAGAAGCTTGCAGAACAGTGGAAGCTTTTACTTTGAAAGAGGTGACTCCTCCTACCCCTCCTGAGGATGGCAGGAGGGGCACTTTCTTAAAGGCGTAACTGTTTTTCGCAAAACACCGTGTGCTCTTAAAATCCGGAACTCGTGATCATCCACAGTGGTAGTTTACTCGCACCAGTGGGCTTTAACGGCAAACCGCAGCCGGCTCCACACATCGCGGAGGTATTATGCTCTTCAGGCTATGATATATCAGGAGTCATGGCGGGTTGGCACCGGGTAACTGCCTTCTGTGTCGGGCTTTTATTAATGCTGTTGTCGGCACCCAGCTCCGAGAAACCGGCGGGGAAATGTCTCGGCGAAAAGCCTCGTCCATCCCCAAAACCCCCGGTCGTCCTCAGTAAGTGTTTCCTTCATCAATTTATTCCTTAGTTTGTCTTCTGTTGCCAAATAGTTGCACAACTTGCTGTCGTCCGTCAGTTAGCTAATCGGCAGCTGGCGATTTCGAAAGGAGACCAAACTCCATTTAAAGGGGGTCAAATTTAAGTTCTCCTGATGTTTATCAGCCATCATGTTAACTTAAAAATAATTCTGTATTTATCATATTACTACTTGGCAAGTCTTCAATTCGGCTTCAACATATTACACATAAGTCAATTCATTTTGAACTTTTGTAAATGTTTGGCCTGTTGTTGTGGTTGTCATCAGCTGCCAAAACAGAGAAATCCTCGTGTGTGCATCTCGGTGTTCAAGACTCTCTTATGATCAGATAATATGACGTTTCATTATTTTAGCTGTGCTGTATCAAAATAAACTCTAAAACACGTTCCCACAATAAATGCAGAGTTAAAATTTGCTTTCAAGCGAGGCGTCCTTAAATTGTTGGCTTCTTGAACGAGGGTTGGTCCGATTTACATAAGAAATAAGAAATAGGCTATCTTCATCTATCTGAAAACAAAAAAAGACATATAGCTGTACTGCTGTGGACAAGTCTGACTGATTAACGTTATTTGAGGAAAGATTTAAACCTGCCAGCTGTGTCTGTGCCTGTGTTAAAGGGTAATCGTTTACAGCTCAGCCATCAGGTCATATGACAGAACGCGACTCTTCAGCTCAACAGCCAATCAGCTCCTCCAGACGCTGAGGGAGTCTCTCCTCATACCTTTCTGGGCCATGTAACCTTTAGGAGTGACTTTAAAATAAATAAGAATAAAAAACGAAATGGGTTTTACCTCAAAATCTCATTTTTCATTTCATGTTTTATACTTGTTTGGCTGTACTGTAGACTTTTCTTTTTTT